>NC_056735.1:1506444116-1506606616 GCF_019279795.1 Protopterus annectens
TTGAAAGGCATAATGAAATGCAATCTTCCATCGGATTCAGAAAATCATGAATTAGGAAATCTTTCCTGCAGCTATATTGCTTTAAAAATGTCAAATAAAATGAGCAAAAAAGATAATTTCTTGAAAAGCTGTTGCATACAAGCTGTTCAAAAGGGAATTGTTTACTTACTTATCAGATTACTTTTTTCCTAATATTTATTGTGTGCTTTTGTGAAAAAAGGTTTAAATAAATTAACAGATGCAAAGCAATCACTAGTCAAATAAATATACTTAAATTCCCACCACAGTTATTACAACTCAGCAGTTTTTCAATACTGTAAATTTTTATTGTTTATTTCATTGTTTAGATGTTTATCTAAATAACATAAATAAATGTAGCCGTGAAGAAGCACAAAGGCAGATCTGTTAGCAGACAGAGGTAATCAAATGGGAATTATAGGACATTCAGTGAGATTCAATAAATCCTACACAATCCGTTTACACCATGTGCAGGTCACGGCAGTAGCACACTGTTTTCCATTCAGTAAGTGGCTGTAAGGTAAATCCATGGCATGCAAATTACAATATAAGCAGCTGAATTGTATGCTAATCAAATAATCCAAGATGGAAGAGCTATTCAACAAGCTATAAAGCAACCATGTAGACTCAGTGCTGTTTTTTTCCTGTGAAATTCAAAACCTTTTGGAATACAGCTTGGGGAGCCCTACAGTACACTCATTGGCCATGTACTGAAATATGCCCATAGGTAATGATTTTCTTAAAGAATTTGTTGAGAAGTGGATTGAACTGAATCAAAAAGTGGGGCTTCAGTATGTTGAGATGTTGGCTAATTTTAATAAGCGGGGACTCAAACTGCTTAATGAGAAAATTTGAGCTGTCTTTTTGTCTTTAAAGGACAATACCACTGGCAGCAATGTTGATGCTAAATTCTGTTTAATACAGGATAAGCTAATAAAAGAAACTGACGTACTTAAGAAAAGAACATTTACAATTTTCAAAGAAACCACACCAAGTATGAGGGGGGCATGGCCTATCCAACTTCTGAATCAGAGCAGGGATTTGAAGAAATTAACAAAGCAGAAGGAACAACATGAAGTGGCAATGGTGTTCAGGCGAGCAGTGAAGTGAACATTCTACACAGATCTGCATATAGCCCAGCAAAATGTGAGAAATGAAGCACAAGTTAACAATAATCCATGTAGCAGTGTTTCAAATAGACCCAACAGTGAGCAGAATCTAAATTTTCAAAATTCTTCCGATGTTCAGCCAGTTCAAGTTTATCAACACGAGGGGAGTGCCAACAGAACATGGGTAGAAGTAGCAGTGTCCACAAATGTGCCTCTGAGCAGACGGTATCAGAGAGGAAATGGGAAGAGACAAGAAAACTGCTGGAGGAGATTTTAGATACTGTTGATTGTGTTTTTAAAATTGTTAACCTTTCTTCTTATGCTTTAGAAAAGGAAGCATGTGAAGTTTTAAGTAAAAGTTTGAGTTTCGGTCCAGCCAAAATGCAAATAAATGTGACACCATTCATTGTTTAAGAGAATATGTATGTAAGCTGAATCCTAAATTTTTGTTCAAATCTAATTCTACAAGGGAAGATTTTTTTTTTAAACTAAGTGCTTTCAACCCACCTCTTAAAATGGAGCTTGAAATGTTTCTGATTACTGCTGAACTGCAAATTACTGAGTTGTTAGAAAAAAGTGTTTGTACAAATATAATTTATCAGCTAAAGAAAGAGAGAGATGTTTTATAATATGGTAAATAATGACAGTATCTTAATAACTAATGTGATTATGGGTAACACTTTAGTGGTATTAGACAGCTCTAAATATGATTGCAAAATGTTGGAAAGTTAGCCAACACCAATTTTTACAGACCAATTTAATATTTTGAAGTCAAAAAGGGTACTCATTTATTGATTTCTTAGTAGAGAAATGTTTCTGCAGTGGCACAATTACTGAATCTTTTAGGAAGTATTTAAGAGTACTTAATCCCAAGTTAAGTCAGATCTTTGGTCTGCCAAAAATTCAGGACTTAGACAACCCCGTGTTTATAGCCATAATCACCAACAATAAGGGTTAAAACCAAAACTATGGCAATCTTTGTACACAAGCTTTTCCAACAAGTCATTGAATTAAGTAGTAGATACATCAAAGACACTTTTGATTTTAAAACTAAGTTAGAAAATGTAAGTATTTGTGAGAATGATTGCTTGGTTATTCTTGATATTAGATCTTTGTATACAGTTAAACACAATAAAGAAGGAATGGGAAAGGTTAGAATGGAATTAATTAATTCTTAATTACTTTCTACAAATACTGTAAGTATGTTGATGGAAATATTAGATGTAATATTAAGTTAATTTTTTTTTTTAATTCAACAACAAAATGTATTGCCAGATTAATACTAATTAATTAGTACTTCAGAGAAGTAGATGCCAAACAAGAGCGGTCCCAGGACTGAACCCTGAGGTACTCCACTTGTCTGGAGCTGGATTTGGAGTTGGCTACTTTTACAGTGTGGGGTCTGTCAGTAAGCCAGTTGGCAACCCATCGAGTGATGTAGGGATTAATGCCCAGCTTAGTAAGTTTATCTATGATTCCAGAGTGGGCGATGGTGTCAAAGGCCTTGGTGAGGTCCAGATAGGCTGTGTGGACTGCCTTATCCTTGTTCATAGCTCTGGAGACTGATTTGAAGAAGTCAATCATGGTGAGGAGACAAGATCAGTCCTTCACAAATCCAAACCTGGTGGGGTCTAGGGTATGAAGGTTGCCAATGTCTTTGTTTATAAGAATACGTTCCATGTAGATCAGGGTCTTACAGATCAGGGTCTTCAGACTGATGGGGTGGTAGTTCCCAGGATCCAAGGTGGATCCCCCCTTGTGGAGTGGGATAACTGTAGCTGCGTGCCACTCAGTGGGCACAAAACCTGAGGTGAGGCTATGATTAAATATGATACTTAGGTGAGGTGTCCGTTCGTTTTGTAGTTCATGTAATACACAGCCCGGGATGTGGTCTGGTCTCATGGATGTTGTATTCTTAGCTTTGGAGAGTGCATTTTTTACCTGTGTGGCAGTTTTTTACCTCACTGGCCCTCTTCAAGAGAAATCATGATGAGTGGATAGGAAATAGAAAATTCACCCCAGGGATCACTCCAGTGGCTTTACACAATAGAGGCACTGGGAACTAAAGTCGGGTGCCACGATGCCAGGGTAATCCTATAGGCTAGGCTTGTAAAGGCCCCAAGGCCATTAGTCTAGTACACACCTATGAACCTATGTACCTATAATGGGTGACTGCCCTGTGTTTGTACGAAAGAGGGGCAGGAGTTTTAACAACTATTTTCAAGCTAAGCTGGATATGCCTAGTGTTAAGTGTGTTAAACCAGGCATTGTTCAAATGTTACAATTATAATCTATGTGAGTATCTGTATACTGATTTGGCTGAAATAATAATTAATAATTATTGTATTAAAATCAAGGGTCATTGCACCTATAAATCTAAATTTGTAGTATATTTAGTGATTTGTAAATTGTGTATGTCATTTTATGTGTGTCGTACGATCAGAGAATTATACAAGTGAATTTATGAACATAACCATGCAGTACAAGTATGTGATGAAAGAAATGCACTTGGAAAACATTATAAATATGATAAATGAAAAGTAGATTTCAAGTTTATAGTGTTCAATGAAATAAAAGGTTTTGAAAAAAATGTTCAATGCAGAACATGAATTAAGGTGGTATGAATATTTATGGCAAGTGAAATTACATGCTTGCTATCCACCAGAGTTAAATAATTGTGAAGATTTTGTTGCCCATTTGAAAAGGAAGGGGTTAACAAATTAGTTTGTTTGATCATGTGATGTATTTTTGAGTATTTAATGAGGTTTTATGAATGCATTATTCAGTCTGAAGAAGTCAATAGATGTGTTTAGTTTTACCACCAACTTTTATTTATTTTATATTTACAAGTTAGTCCGGTTTTACTGTTTTTGGTGTACTGAAATATTCATAGTATGTGCCATGCTACAAAACATCATCCAAAGTAAACAGCTTCAGCAGGATCAAAAAGGGGAAAGAGCACACATCCCACTACTAAAGCCAGGGTCACCACAGTGAGGAGTCAGAAGGGGAACCAGCAGCTGCTCTGGGTGTAGGCAGATGTAGGCTTGCTCAATATGCCCTCACATTGGTTAAGAAACAACACAGCACACTCACTCACTCACTCACCACCTAAGGGCCTAAAACCTTCCTCCTACACACATACATATACTAACATTTATGCCATGCAACTCACACAAACTTTACCTCCCCATGTGTTGGCTGTGTACTGCTTGCATCAGACAGAGTCAGCCCCAAAATAAAACTGTTGCAACTGCTGCATTTACAAGGTAAGTGTTGAAACTGGAGTGCATTTTGTAATAATATGAATGAGTGGCATATCCTTGCATTTCATTGCTAGGTAGTATAAGCAAGTAAAAGGTGGGAGATTTGTAAAGAAATGACCTTAACGTGTGACAGCTGAGACTTATTTGACGTATAATGTGTCCATTAATAAGTAACAGACTTCAGGCATCAAAGATTCACACAGTCAGACCTCTCAAAAGTAGTGATGGTCACTGCATGTCCTCACTTTAGAACCATATGTTTGTACTGGAAAATCATTAAAGATAGAAGTTAGAAAGTAATGATACACATTGCAGTTTCAGACTTCACAACCCTCAAAAGGTCATTCACAATAAAGTTGAAAAATTTTGATGCTATCAACTGTATAACTTTCGAAGACCAATTTAAGTCAAAGGTACAATTACCAGTTTAACATTACAAATGCAGATATACTAAACAATAAGTCAGCTATGCACCCTGAGCATCAGACACAAAGCTTATGTATCCCTGAATCCAAAAGATACAAAACAGGGATATGGCACAGTTATCATCACATGCACAGGGTGTTTTGTGTGTGTGTGGGGGGGCAGAAAACCTAGAATAACACAAACGGTCGGTGAGTGTCTGTGAGTAAGAAATAGAATCAGTTAGACATGTGGGTAACCCAGCAAATGGCCAGTGAGACAAAACATGTTTCAAGCTGCACAGCTGAACCATGAAACTGTTGTGTGTATGTCTGCAGGGGTCCTCCAGGTGAAATTGGTAGGTGAGTGTCTGCATGAACACAAGAAAGCTCTGTGATAGCTCTACATCTTAGAATGTCACACAAGTGTGAGCCATGCATGGTAGAGGTGGGAGTTCATCGTTGTCATTCCCAACTATGAGAACTGGATCTGCCAGGATTTGCACTGGCATGTCCATGCTCATGGTCAGATGCACTGCTGCTACCCAAATGTGACTGATATCTGCTTGATGAGCCTCCCTCACAGTGATGCCCAGGACCATCATATGATGATCTGCCACATCTGAGTGTAGACAGCTCACCCACTGATGAAGCAGTGGAAGTACTGCCACTATGGGATCATGATCGAGCATGGCAACATTGGCTAACAACAGATGATATGGCTGGCCTAGCCCCATGAGGATGCCATCCCACTCCCACCAGATGGTCCATCACAGACACCCCTTGGTCAATCACAGAGACCCCTAATTCCAATGTGTCATTCACTTGATGCACTGAATGGGAAATGCGGTGTAGGCAGTCATGCATATTAGCCTGTGCCACATCTATAACCCTAAGCATTTCTCTGGAGCACATGTGGGAACATGCACGTGCCTCCATGATGGCCTTAAACATATGTTGAGTGGTATGGAAAGAGACACCTGCATCAAGTGGAGGATCAACAGCAGGTATCCTCTGACCACCCCTAACAACCATCCTGCATGGCACCTTACCCACACTTTGGCTATGGAAAGAGTGAACAAGCACTGAAGCCACAGTAACCACTTTTCTCTGATTAGTTGCCTCGCCTTTCACCTGTCCCATATCTGAGGGCTCACTGGAATGTGTAGGTATAGGCCTACTGGCTGTCTCTGATGGAATTTAAGGGGATGGCTGTATGTTAACCTCAGTGTCAGATTCAACTTCTGCACCCTCAAACTGTACCTCTGTTTGGCTAACATCATCATCAGATTCTGCTGATAGGCAGACATCAGGTAGCAGAATTCCCACACCTCCACTGTCATGATCACATAATAATAAGTAACAAATACAAGATCAATTAATACCTAAACTACTATACTCCAATACATGCTAACAAAATATTAGTGCTGCCACTATTAGACAGTACAGCAACTCACACAACACTCCTGAGATCAACATTACACACACAAAATTTTTCTTTGAATTGCTCATCAGTGCTGACATAAATATGTTTGCCTTACCACCTGCAGATGAGGGTATCTCCTGCATGCCAGATGGTCCTGGAAGATGTTAAGCAAAAGGTAAGGACAACATCATCACAATTAACAGTAACACAGGGGTAATATCTTTATCCCTTTATATGTCCATTAACTATATTTTCAACAAGAATTTGGATGACAGCTCCCTCCTAAGCTACCAGAATGTGTTGTTAAGTGTAGGATTATTCAACCCCCCCCCCAAAAAAAAAATCTTGTTAAACAGAAGTAAGGTATTGGATACACATTGTTTTACTATACAACAGTATTCAACAATTCAGATACAAAAGCCTACATGGAAGCTCTTCCAGGGACATGCTTACTGTCCCTGAAACAGGCATACTGATGTCAAGGACATGCTATTCTGCACTTTCCCAGGAACTATCTGGATCCCTGACAGTGGACAGCAACTCTTCATTTGTTGATAGTGGTGGCTCTGTAGCAAGTACCCCCAGTACCCATCCAGTCATGGTGCACTGCAGCTGGTCTTCTCCATGCAGATGAGATCATGTCAGTGGTCCTATGGTGCACCTGCTCATATGTCCTGCCAAGGCCACTGACGTCAATAACATTGTTGTCAATCTGTCACCAAATCTCCATTCTGTGTGACATTATCTCCCTGTCCTCTTTGAAGCAAGAATGCACAATGTTGCCTAAAGCTTTGGTGAAAGCCTTATTTTCAGCATCAGTGAAGGGTGGCCTTTGAAGACTGAGACACCTGGGTGGCATAGTTCTAGGTGTCCTAAAAGACAGCTGAAGGATAAAACATTTAAGTATCACATAACTATGAAATAACTGTTCAGAGATAAAACAGAAAAGGTAGACAGTCAGTATTACACAATGGAGAAACATGCAACAGTCTAGAGATTTGGAATACAAACAACAGACTGGATGCAAAAAAAAAAAAAAAAAAAAAAAAGAGTAACAATAGCAACATATACTCGATTGTACCATAACAGAAATGCAGCTTTGCCCCGTCTCAAAGAACAAGCAAATGATACAGTTTGCTGACAATCCATCTTTGAAATGCTGAAAGGGATATCAAATGAACTGTCCTGAAACATGCCTACAGATTTGTCACAGAACATTCCATTTTAAGGTATTCATAATCATGTATACCCAGAAAATGCCTTGACAAACATGCTTGTAATATCAGTACACTTCTAACTAACGCATATAGATAAAGGTGTAAAAGCCATTGTTTCAGATTTTTTCTTAATTACATTCCAGCACATGCAGTATGTAGCTGACAAAATGCAAGCATAACTTTTCAAATTCAGTAATCTTCTGTGCAGATATATCCCAAAGTAATAGCCTCTGTTCTGTCTTCTCCACATAAAAAAGTCTCCTCACCTTGAGTTTTCTTAGCTACACAGTTGCCTTTTTATATGGTGTAGATTCAGGGCTCTTAGCACTGTGAGGATGCAAATCTGGTGTGAACTGATTAGAACTGCTGAATCCCAAATACTTGAATCCATGTATCTGATGTAAATATAGTGCAGGCACTCCCTCAGTGCTTGTTTTTAATGAAGTGCAACAGTGAATTATTACTGGTGGGAGAAGGAAAACACAATAGCACTATGGGCTCCCCTGCATCTAGTGGGTGTGTCAGGTTATTCTTACAAATTGTGAGATGTAAGGTTGAAAATGTTAGTAAGCAGCACACAATTCACAAATTTGGTTTATTAACATCCAATCTCCCCTTCATTTGTTGACAACTGCATATGATATTATTTCCATGTAATATCCTCACACATTTCAAGGTGAATGGCAAAGAATGGCTTAAAGACTGCATGTCTCAGATTACTGATCAGATAAGAGAAGAATGACCAAAAAACAGAGAGGTAACAGAGAGCTGTATATTTGCAAGCAATAATTATAACTGGTAGTGTGATCACTTAAAGAAAGCATTATATCCAAAAATGTACAAATAACAGTTGTATGGCTTCATATTACTGTAGATGATGTTGCAGTTGGTTGTATGCAGAATGATTCAATTTCATTGCCACAAAGCTGTTTGTGTGGCAAAGAGAGATAAGAGCTCAAATCAAGATATATGCAGAAATATCTCATGTGAACCAACATTTTCTAGTATGTGCATCATAGATTGAGTTTCCTGATTTCAACTACTTGCCCCTTTTTCTATTTTTATTTATTTATTTATTTATTTTGTGGAGGAGCAGTGTTTGCCTGATATGCCACTTAGAGCAATCACGGGAAATGAATGTCATGTTTGGTTGTACTTATCTCTTTTGAGAGAAATGTGGCAGTGTGAAACTGGACAACTGGCCCACAGAAGATGCAGACAGAGCACCTGCAGACAGGACCCAGGCAGACAGTAATTGAAACCAGATACATTCAATTAATTCTGTTGGCACTGCTCAAACCCACTATGTGACATTGTGTGGTGGTTAACACAGAGACCTTAGGAATGATTAATAAATTAGGGAATGCCATTTAACTAGTCCTGTGGCAACAGGAGTAAGTGTAGGGCTGGAGTACAGATGGTACTGGGTTCTAATACAGGGTATGCAGCCTTTTTGTTACTGTTGTGACAGTGCAGTTTATAACAATGAACTGAAAAATAGACAAGTGCTATTTCAACATTCTTGTGGCAACAGGTGAAAGTGTAGGACTGCCATACATATTTGTTTGGATACAGGATATTCCATACACTTTTACTGTTGTTCCACTTCCTATTATATTCCCTCTCACTTATCACACTTTAGATAGTGGAGCTGGTATGAATTATATGTATGAGGGATGAGGTACTATTATTGTGTTTTCAGATGTATGATTGAGGGTATACTATGTACTATGGTTCAGTAAGTATAATTCTGCTATCTGGACTTACACGGCCTTCACAATTACTTAGGATACACACACAACTGGATCCATATCCAATAACTGTGTCAGGTCACACACATGTATGTGTAACAGCTCATACTGTCACTTGTATTTATGTAAGATTCCTGGCTATGTCTGAACACCACTTCTTCTGTGGCAAAGATAAAAATCAATGCTATAGAAGAACAAGTTTGCCCCTTATGCATAAGTTTGAATCCCACAGTGTAAAAATCTATTTTCTCAGTGTATAAAGACAAAAACAAATGTTTCAGATCATGCTAGTCTTGTGGCAGCAGATGTAAGTGTAGGCACCCAGTGCATGGCTGAAATCCTAACTCACCTAAGAGTTACCTTCCAATTTCTAATATATATTTCCAGGCTACATCAGTACACACCCCTCAAACTAAAGCCAAGTGGCAGATTAACCTTCCAGTTGCAATTATTTAATTCCTCCCTGCGTAACACTACTGTTCTCTGCTTAAAATTGTGCAAATGCGTTGGTTGGGTTTGTGCACTACCAATAAATGTGATAACTGGAATTGGCAGGAAAGCAACATTCTCCATTCCTCTAGTTCAGCTACTAGACATAACTGGCATTAGAGGGGAAGGTGCCAGGTTGGGGCAGAGATGTGTGGTGTCCAGGAGTGCAGGATATTTATTGGATTCCTGGTAAAGCACCACAGCCAAAGGCTTCTGCAGGGGGTATATTATGCCTCCCAGGACAAGTCTGAAGCATGAAATAGTTTAGCCCAGGCTGTACCCACTGCCACTGGTATCCCATGCACTGGAGAGATTTTAATTACCTACACAGGAGAAAAATGGATACTCTCAACCACTGGTTAGAGGAATTTGAGATGCAGACATCCAATAGCTGTGTTAGTATGAAATTAAGAGAGTACTTGTAAAATTTAGAAAGCTAAATATAGGCAAGAATGGTATGCATAATGCTTTTCTTTTCTTTTCTTTTCTGTTCTTTCCCCAGCTGCCAGAGAGCCTGAGTTCAGTTGGTAAGCTCATGTTGCTCTATTGGAGAGACTGAGGGAAGCAAGTGGTATGTATGCAACAGTGGTACTGTAGCATTAAAAGTTAACAATAGCTGTTTTGGTATTTTAAACAGTTGTATAAAATTGAGCATGAATATCCAAACTGTAAAAGGAATTATGTATGCATTAGTGTGTAGCACAGACCGATAATAAGAATCTAATATAAGACTGTAATCAGAGGTTGTGGGTTCAAATACCATGATTCACAACTACATAATACTGCTATTTCTTTAATAATATCTTTAATAATATCTAAATTAAATTAAAAACTCTACACCAGTAGCACAAATGGCCTTCTGTAAACTGTAATATGTATAAGTGGAAAACACATATGTGCAATATATGCACATTTCAAGGATTACTTTCAGCAATTTGTAGCATACGATGTATCTGTTAGGATGTATACTTAAATGTAATACTTCAGTTAAACAAGTTGTATAATTGTATTACTGCATTGTATGTCTCATATGATGGTATTACATTTATCTCCCTTATCTCTCTTTTTGAAAACCACAATTTACCTATAAAAGAGAAAGGAATTTGAAGCAAATTTTCCCCCAGAATCAGCAAGCCCTGCACGGTGTGCAGGACTAGTGCAGGAGTTTCAGCAGGCAATATGTCTGCCGTGCAATCCAGGAATAAGCTGTAGGGATGTGCACAAGTACTCCTGCACTAGTCCTGCATGGACTCAGCCCCTGCATGCAAACTACCCCATTTGCAGGTGAAATCATTGCAAATGAGGTAAAGCGAGCCTTGCAGGACTACTGTAATCTGCAGAATTGAACTCAGCCAGTAACTGAGTACATTTCAGCAAACTACAAAACGGAGCCATGACAGCTCCAAATAAAGGGTGGATATTAAGTAGAAAGCATACCAATGGCCAAATACATGGCCATTGGCATTTAAAAAAACAGTTGCAAAAATAAATAAATCAACTTTTAATTTCTTTTAGCTGATCTTGGCTGTTTAAGCATAGATCAGTGGCACGCAGATGGGATCATACGAAAAAAAAAAAGCCTAAAATAAGCATTCTAACCAAAATCACTATTTTGCCATTATACTTAATGGCAGGCAGAAGACAACATGGCCAGGGAATAGTGGTTACTAAGGGGGGAGGCTCAGTGTGGGACCTGTAACTATGCATCAGCAGGCAATCCTATGCAAATGAGGGGAATGATACTGAATCCCAGATTTCCCCTGCATGTGCTAGTCAGCACACAACAGTGTAAGAGCAGGAATAGCTTGGTGCAAGCCTAGGAGTTAGCTGACATCATAGGGGGTGTGTGTCAGGCATACTGTAAGTGGATTGGAGCCCTGTGGCTTGGGTTTGCCCTTAGCTTAGCAGAGCTTAGCAAGGGGGTGTGTCTGAGGCTGCCTAGCACTCTTTACATTGCCTAAGCGTGTGTGCATGCCGGGCACCAGGTTTTAAAAGAAAAAAAAAAGTAAACCAGGAAATAGCAGCTCTGTGCACATTTGAGCACTGTGTTTTGCGGCATGCCCCCGGACTTAAACAGGAAGGCAATGGGAAGGGAAAACAGCAGTAGGAAAGTAATCAAGGAGAACTAACATAGCTGGCAGGTGAAATGTATTTAAATCAGCCAATTACACAGGCAGCAGCCCAGCCCAGATCATTACTATAAACTACGCAAACACCTTTCCCTCTGGTTTTTCCCACATACTCTACACCACTGGTGTATACAAGCGAGGAATTTTTAACAAACAAAAGCAACAAAATGATAGAGACTGCAATAGCTATCATACAACAACATGTGGAAGAGGCTGAGGGTGGTGATGATGAGAATGCTGTCAACCAAACCACAGTGAGGTGACGGAGAAGAGTGTACAGACCCAGGATAACCTACCAAGGGCTACATGAGCTGGGGATAGTGGAGTGCTATAGGGTGGACAGAGACCTCCTACAGCAAATTGTTGAGCTATGCCAGACACACCTCACACACAAAACTAACAGAGAGGAACCCATCCCAGTGGATACTAAGGTATGTGTAGGCCTAAGAATACTAGCTACAGGTACCTTCCAAAGGCCAACTGGGGATATCATGGAGATCTCACAGGCATCAGCATCCAGGATACTCCACCAGTTCCTGGATGCCATGTCAGCACATGCTGGTGAGCATGTATATTTCCCCAACACCCAGGAAGCGTTGGCCAGCAATATGCATCTCTTTCACCAAATAGCAGAATACCCTGAGGTAGTGGGTGCTATAGACTGCATGCACATATGCATCAAAGCACCACCCAGTGAGCAGGGTAGGGTCTACATCAACCACAAGGGCTTCCCCTCCATCAACTGCCAGGTCATGTGTGATGCCCAGGGCATTATAATGAATTTGTGTGCTGGCTGCCCTGGAAGCTATCATGATTCCCACATCTGGCATCTGACGAAGCTGTACCAGAAATTTACCAGTGGGGACATCCCTTACGGTCACCTAATGGGGGATGCTGGTTATGCACTGGAGCCATGGCTGATGACACCCATCAGAAATGCACACACACCCGAACAAGAACTCCATAATGAGGCACATGCACAGACCAGAGTTGTAATAGAGCATGTGTTTGGGATGCTGAAGTCATGGTTCCAGTACCTGGACACATCCAGTGAAGCCTTGCAGTATTCCCCAGCTACATGTACTCAAATTGTCATCATATGTACCGTGCCATACAATATGATCCTGTGGAAACAGCTGCAGCAGGAACAGCACTGAACAGGGCCACACAGCCCCCTCCATTGCCAAGGTCTGCACAGGTGCAGAGTGACTCAGAGGAAGAACAAACTGAGCCTGCCCCAGTAGGCAGAAGGAGACATGCCCAGTATGCCCTGGCCTTGGCAAAGAGGCAATGCATAGCACATACACTGATACAGGAAGGATCCAGGGAATAACACCTCTCTCTGACTCGCACATACAGTAAAGGGATGCCAAACATGACACTACCTGTGCTGAATCATGTATAGGGAGTGTACTATGTGCATCAAACATAGGCAGCCCTCAAGCACCATCCTCAATACTGGCACACCCACAAGGTAAGTCACTCTCCTTACCAATTGCCGAATGGAGTAGTATGTGTTGCTACCTGTATCTATGGTAGGAATGTGAGCATGCAAGGGAATCATGTGTCTGAATGGGATGCCAGACAATAGTAGACACCTATAGTGGCAGCATGAGATCTATAACAAATAATGTTGTCACCATAGTAGCCAGTACTACACATGGTGAAAACACCCACTGCAGGAAATGTGCTGGGCCTCATGTGTGTCCATATGACACACACACAAATGCCAGTCAGGGAGGTTCACATACCCAACAACAGTCTCAGCCAGCAGGACAGGTGTAGACAAACACAAACAAAGGCTGTGCTAAGGCCTCTGAATGATGTCTATGGATAACCTCCCCCCAGGCCTACACAGACAGACTACATCAGGTCAGGCAGTGGGATGCTGGTTCTGAAGGGTATGAAGTCAGAAACTAATATGTAGGTCAATCAAACTTAAGACCTGTAGTACACTGATATGCCTCTAATCAGCATGATAGGTTAGAAAACAGAAAGAAATGGAGTACCTAACATACGAGTAAGTCATAGCAAATGTGTACACATGTCAGGTGTGCCCCCCCAATCCTATGTAGAAATGTAGAAACAATCAGGTCTTCCCCCAATCCTGTGTAGACATATAGAAACTGTCAGGTTCCCCCCCCCCCAATCTTATGTAGAAATGTAGAAAGAGTCAGGTGTGCCCCCCAATCCTATGTAGAAATGTAGTAAGTCAGATGTGCCCCCACAATCCTGTGTAGCAATGTAGTAACAGTCAGGTGTGACACCCCAAATCCTATGTAGACATGTAGTAACTGTCTGGTGTCCCCCCAATCCGATGTACACGCGTTGTAACAGTCAGGTGTACCCCCTCCCAAATCCTATGTAGAAATGTAGTAACAGTCAGGTGTGCCCCTCAATCTGATGTAAATATGTAGTAACATGTATGTGTAGGTATAATACCAGTGGACCACACATGACCAGAGGTGGCCAAGGTAGCAGGATAGATTGTAGCATTTGTACAATATGCAAGTATGTCTGTGTTAGGTTGGTGTGTGTTTCATATTGTCTGAGAGTTCTCAGTATGTATGCATGTTGAGGTTTGACCTTGTGGCCATTGCCCTCTACTGCCGATGACAGGGCCAAGTCCTCACAACTGCAGTGCCAAAGAAAATTCCCAACAGTATAACAAATGCTAACAGTAAGCCATTGTAAATGTATGGTGGTAATATGTATCAACATCTGAAAGATGGACATGGTATGATTGTTTGGCTAGATATACAAGTAGTACACAGGGAAAACTACCCCAAACATGCAGTATATAATGTGTAACCATGTAATGGACACCCCCTTGGAATTGTACATACAAGTATGCATCACATTATCTGGGCTTGTAGTAGGGAATACCCTTGTCATCTGGCCAAACACTTGCAGATCACAAAGGTGATAGGACTGATGTATTTGGAAACAGCTGATGTCCCTGTACAAGCCAGCATAACTGGAATGCTCCACGCATATCTGTGAGTCAGATGCAAGTAGTGTTCATAGCACACCAGCACCCAGCTCACCCAAACACCACCCACACGTACCTCTCTTGTTGTATCCATGCTGTTGGGAATGGGTACAATATGACCCCCACCTGTGTATGGCAATAGCGAAAGAATGACAATCAAAAAATAGCTCCTGCACGTAGGAAAGTTGCCCGGCAACAACCACAAACCATGTCCACAATGAGAAGCCAGCAACCAAATAGGATCCAGTAAAGAATATAATTTATTGTGAAAACAGCATCAAAAATAGCTCAGACCGGTTTCGGCTGGCAAACCACACAGCCTTCTTCAGTGACAATAAACAACTAAAATGATGCATTTAAATAGTGACAAGATCACGTCCTATTGGTTCAATTAGAATTGCTCATTTAGTCCAGGTGCAAACAAAGCACCTAACTTAGTAATCCATTTCTTTTCCTTGGAATCTAACAATGAATGCCATCCTGTTTTATTAAATCTTGTACCCTTGATTAAGTCAATAATCATAAAAGAAAATTTAGCAGTGTGATGTTTGGTGGTATGTTTATAAAGAGCATTATTAATCTTCTTATTTTTAATATTGCTCATGTGCTCAGAAATGTGCAGTCTTAAAGGCCGAGAGGTTTGGCCAACATAAAATGAACCACAACTGCATGTTGCCAGATAAATTAACCATTCACTACTACAATTTGCAAAAAATTATAGTTTATAAACTTTGGAACAATTCCTGCTTGTAAATTCCTTTGATTTGAAAATTTCATCACAATTACTACAGTGACCACATGGGAAACAGCCCACTAGCTTTTCACCAGTCAAAGTTGTTTGTACTGAATCAGTGCTACTGGTAAAGTGTGTGTGTTTATAATGATTAAAATATGAAGCCAAGTTTTTACCTTTCCGAAATGAGAATAGACATTTTTCAGGTAATACATCTGATAATTCAGGAATATTGGACAGAATGTTCCAGTTTTTCTGAACACTGTCCATAAGTAAATTTGAATTTCTAGCATAAGTTGTAACAAACCTTAATGGCTGTACAGTCCTCTGATCTTTGGCTTTATATTGGAGAAAATCCTCTCTAGGTAAAGAATTAACCCAATTGCTAGCAGCGAGAACGTGTCCCATGGGATAGCCCCTGTCACGAAATCTATTGATTAAATCACATTTGTCTTTCTCAAAGACATCCTGCTGGGAACATATTCATTTTAAACGTATAAATTGTGACTTAGGTATGTTTTTGGCAATGTGCGGTGGATGAAAACTGGAGGCGTGAAGGACTGTGTTGTATTCAGGATATTTTCTGAATACCTGGGTACTAAGGGTATGATCTTGTTGTCTAGTAATCAGGACATCAAGAAACGTGATTGTTTCAGCATGATAATTGACAGTAAACTCTATGCCCCATATATTATCATTCAAATATGAAACAAACTCAGTTAAATATTCAACATCAGCCCTCCACACCATCCAGCAATCATCCAAATACCACCTCCAAATATCGATTTCTGGCAAAAAGATGTTGTGGCTAGTATTGTAAATGATATGTTCCTCTATGTTTGCCATAAAAAGGTCAGCATAAATGGGAGGAAAAGATGCTCCCATTGCTGTCCCTTTGATTTGCCAATAACAAATGTCTCTATAGAAAAAGACATTGCTGGTTAGAACAAGTTCTGCCAAGCCAACAAGAAAATAATTGAAATCCTCTTCATAAATGCGGGCAATCTTGAGCCAATAAGATAAAGCCTCCAATCCTGCTGAATGTGGAATATTTGTGTACAAAGAACTGACGTCCAATGTGTACATCAACCAACCAGATTCCAATTGTGCCTAAGATATAATCTGTAAAAATTCTGTTGTATCTTGTAGTCGAGAACGAACATGGGTCAACAAAGGCTTGAGATGTCTGGTCAGAAACAAAGATAGTGGTTCAGTAAGGTAACCCCTACCCGAAACAATGGGTCTACCTGGTGGATGTACAGGGTCTTTGTGAATTTTGGGAAGGAAGTAAATGTATTGATTGATAGGGTCATTGATTGTCAATTGTTGTAAAGTGGAACTGGTTATGAGGCCAGTATTCCTAGCAATGGTCATGAATTCATCAATCTGTTGCTTGAATCTATGCATAGGATTCAGACACATTTCAGCATAGTGTCTTTTATTTGATAGTTGTCTCATTGCCTCCTTGTCATAGTCCGACCAATTCATGACCACTACAGCCCCGCCCTTGTCTGCTGAGATAATAACCAGATCCTTGTTTTGTTGTCGAAAGAATGCGAAAGAATGCAACATGCAGTGTAGGTGTCCCATGCAGGTGTGTCCCTAGCTGTAAGAAGCCCCCTGCCAGAATCCATACCACCTGATCGATATTGATAGAAAGTATTGGCAAGAACACCTAGCACACCTACCCTGTCACCCCAGGAGAATATACTGTATGGCAGTCTGGTACTGTAGGACTGACAGAATGCAATGGCCTGCTATGCCTGGCCTGCATCACCACCAAATGACCTATAGGCCTCTGCCAAAGGCCTGTGTCTCACCCATACTGCCAATGTATGTTATGTCATGGACACCCAAATAACAACATAACACATTCCACATAAGCCATATGCAACACCATGTGGACAAACCACAGTAACATGTCCACCATGTCCCACAGCATGAGCTGTGGACCAACACCAAAACACAGCTGTGATGAGGTGATAACCTTTGGGAAAGTATCAGAGAATGTATGCATAATGTATGGTAGAGGATAGAATAATAGAGGGGGGTGGGAACATGGACAGCATGGAATGTTCAAGCTCTGACACACAGCCATGTGCACACACTATCCCTGTCTGCAAACACATAAATGGGTGGCTACAAACCTGCCCGTACACCACAATATGGGTAATGTCCTGACTTATAACCACTGCCTCTCGGTAACCTGTGTGAATCTGTACAGCTGTGAGGTATTGCCACAGCAAGATAAGGCCATACTGTCATGTCAATGGATGTATAAGTACGGGATCCTCTGCCAGCACTGTACCAAGGTGCTGAACTGAATACACAGACCCAGCAGCAAGTGTCTGCAGCTCCCCCTCCAGAATGGCATAATTTTCCATGAATATGTAGGCATTTGCCTACAATGCTGGACACAGCTGCATTCACCCTGAGTTCCCCAGGATATCACTGTGAGCAAAAATGCCCACCTGACAGTACTTGAGGACATAAATATCACAGTGTATAACAGTACACGTCTGAATATCTCTGCTAACACCAGTACCATGTAGCAGAAGCAGCACAGACACAATCATCTACAGTACACACAATCCCTTGCACATGTTGACCCCATATTGCCAATTGATCTACAGATATCCTGCAAAAACAGTTTGATACCTGTAGGTACAGAACACAAAGGTCTGCACTGGAGTACAAACTACCTGGAATGGATCCAAACATTCAATACAGAAGGGCATACTGGGCATGCTCACATACAAACAAATGAATCCCATGTCTGTCAACAACAGTGGACCATACATATCTGACAGTTGCAGATGTTAGTGCATACAGTCCTCCGTATACACCAGTCATACCTTGCACACACACTGGATAGGAATACAGATATATATCCAAGGACAACACACTATAATATGCCAAAAGTAGACATACATAGATGTGTGGAAGAGAGTGACAGTGCCAAAAAGCCTTCCATCATGAGGCCTATCCCACCCAGCATACAGCCAAATGGCTACAACCACATGATGTGTAAATGTCACTCACTGTAGAATTTAACCACTGGTATCTCTCAGCATTATAGACTCTGTGGTGCAAGTGCTAGCTGTGCAACATAAATGTACAAAGCAGTAGTCATCCGGCAGTTGCATACACGTACCTGCAGAATATAAACCTGAATGTGCCTGCATGTGGTGTGTCTACCTCTAGGTGAATGGGTTATGGCCCATACACACACACTGCCCTCCCCATAGCCCTAGTATGACAAGCCTGCTGATGTCATCCACTTTGAAATACACCTTTGGGAAATGGGTAACTCAGTAATCTCTGTGGTGTGTCTTATAACTGCATAATAATTTAGTGTGATAAACTAGCTAGATAGAAGTTTTAATCTGTGTGTGTCTCTGTCTGTGTAGGGGGCAATGCTTTTTAGGCTAGTCACACTCACTACAATTTAAATGTTCTACTTTGGCAAGCCTGCTGATGTCATTCACTGTGAAATACACCTTTGGGAAAAAATAGCCCAGTAATCTCTGTGGTGCATCCTCTAACTGAGTAATGCTGTAGTGTGATATAGTACTTTGGTAGGGGTTCTCTTCCCACACATGACAAGTGTGGATGCTTGTGTGTTTCTTTGTCTGTGTATGGAGCAATGCTTTTTAGGCTAGTCGCACTCACTACAATTCAAATGCCCTACTTTGGCAAGCCTGCTGATGTCATTCACTGTGAAATACACCATTGGGAAAGGAATAGCCCAGTAATCTCCGTGGTGAGTCCTATAACAGCATAATGCTATAGTGTGATATAGTTCTCTGATAGGGGTTCTCTTCCTACACATGAGAAGTGTGGATGTTTGTGTGTGTGTTTCTTTGTCTGTGTAGGGTGCACTGCTTTTGAGGTCATTCACAGTCACTACAACCTCCAATGGCCTTCTTTGGCAAGCCTGGTGATGTCATACCCAATGAAATACACCTTTGGGGAAGGAGTACTCCAGTAATCTCCGTGACGTGTCTTATAACTGCACAACGCTGTAGTGTCATAAACTAGTTAGGTAGGAGTTCTTATCCCAGACATGGCAAGTGTGTGCCTGTATTTGTCATTCATATCCTGTGTGGCAGTGAGTGTGTAATGACTGGACTCAGTGTGGAGTGGGTTTTGCAAATTTCTTATATGGTGGCCCTATTATATGTCACAATATCCACCTTACAAGGATAACATATGTGAAATAGCTGAGAGGCTGGGGTAGCAATCCATACCCCTACACTGTGAACAAAGTTAGCACCCCTTGTGTTACACAGAGAACACTCTCAACCCATGTCTCATACACAAACACACTTGCCTAGAAAGCAACCGCTATGTTGGGAGTACCTTGCATATTGCCCACAGATAGTAACCATGGTTTGATTGCAGTGGACTACAGAGGGCATGGCACCCTGTCCATCAGTACAATAGGCATATACATGCAGACAGTGTGCCTTCACTATGTTCCCCACTGGATGCCTGCAACACCTGTGGTGCCATCAAATGTGACCCACAAAGGACATAACATGCCTTAAACACATGCCCTGTATGGAAAGATGCCACTGACACCAGGGAATAACTGTATTATGCTATCAATGTAGGCACAGGTTCAACCTGCTGTCCATTACCAGTTCTCGGAACATGAGGCCAGGGCAGGCACATGTGATGATAACAATCGGTGTACACAACATGGGTCAGACACCCCAGGTACACTTCCATGTCATTGTACATGCATGTGGGATGTGTACACATCCCAGACAGTGTCCATGTCATGGACTAAAGAACACATACATGGCAAGCATTGCACAGCAATGACCACACACATAGTTACCCAGGTGACTGGATGGTGAGTACAATACCCACCTGTGTGGGCCAATCTAGACACTACATCCCAGAGCCACACTGCAGTCCATTGTTATGTGGCCTGATGCCAAGGTATATCCTTCACCTAGCCTTGTATAGCCTTCTGCCACAGTCAACCACTACAAAACCATGAAGCAATGCAGGCATGCATGTCAGTACTGGCACCCTGTGTCTGTGTGTGTGGTGTATGATGCTTTTGACCACATTCACACTCACTACAACCCCCATTGGCATACTGAAGCATGCTGTCTGATGTCACCTTCACATACCCTTTGCCCATATAATCTCTGGATAACCCCATGTGGTGCATGTGATACCTGCACCGTAATATATTGTGGCAAATTAACTAGTTAGGAAGTGTATTCCTGACCCTGCCAAGTGTGTCAATGTGTGTGAGTTCCTGAGAGAGTGTGGCTGTGTTGACACTGACACCTGTTAATATGGACAGGCACATGTACTACACCTACCATATAGCTACCATATCACTGTTGCAGATGTCACTCACCATCACATATACATTTGGGCATCTCCTCAGCATGCAAGCTATGTGGTGCATACAATAACTGCATAGACATGTGGTAGCAATACATAGTCAATCAGGGGTTTGAAACCCTGTACTGGTAGGTGTGTGACACAGACATGTTTAGATTTTACTCTCCCAAACCCTCCCTGACTTACTTTGTTTCTGTCTGTCTCTCTCACTCCCTCTCTGGTGGATGTGGAGAACTACACTGGCTTTGCTTAGGCAGCAGCATGTGTTTTGTAAGTGATGCTCATGATCAGCTGATGGCCTCTGCACGAATTGCAGCCCTCCTCTAGCTGATTGCATGTAGAACAGCTATGGTAACATTACCATAGCCAATTGCATGGAAACACACTCCAATATCTAGGAACATCATGTTGGTGTTGGGCCTTTTCATACACTGTGAGCAGGACCTAGATCTGGTGTCCTCTAACAACATACACAGTGGAAACAGGCCAACACACAGGAGGGAGTGTGCCTGACATGACTACAGAATGTAAGTTTTACTATTTTGCATTTGGGGTAATGTCGGTTTAACAGGGTGTGTGTGGATATGGCTGGTCTACATGTTTTAATACCTGTCATGACAGTGCTATGTTTTTGAGGAAACCCCCATCTGTATGGTCATCTGTAGACTGGGCAGTGTGCGGTGCCTTTTGTTTCTTGTGTTACTCACAGAGCACATATCTGAGAGTTGCAAGAAGCATAGTGTGAGGATTGCAGTCAGTACATGGTGACAGCCATGGGAGTTACGGACTTCATATCCCTCATAGACATATGTCACAACAAACCTTGTTACAACAGTAAATGTATGAGGTTATCACAGCAACATGTCAATGTTGGCCCTGTGTTTGTGCCTCCAGTCACAACTCTGTCAACCTTTGTACATATGTCATGCTGTAAGAGGTGCATATGTTCTGTACACCATTATTTATTGATATCATATCTGATAACAAGCCAGTGAGATATCAGACTGCTACACATGTTATGTATAGTAGGGATTATATTTGAGGACATAACCTAGGCATTCTGTGTTTGTGTGTATAGTACTGAGGTCTGTGTATTTATGGTGATTGTCGACAGTGTGCGTACTGCAAATATGTACCTTGGCCTGTGTACAGACTGTGGTAGATGTCATTGTTCTTGGTCCTGTTCTATTTGATGTTATATGCTGCTCCAGTGTATGGTATCCTATCAACGTACATGTCTGTAGGGCGAAGCACACCCATGTCCCATACCACAGACAGACATCATTCCACACTGTGTACTGGCCCAGTATATGTATGGTTAGTGTGTCAGTGGCACATATGAGGATGGTGTTGATCAGACAGTCCATATACTGTAATATTAAGCTAGCTTATCATATGTGGCTGTGGCTGTGTTCACATTGGGTTGTGGTTATGCACTTTCACACAGGTGTCTGGTACTCCATGCTGTGACATGCCTGTAGAGCCTGTTATATTTGCAGGTACATGTGTATTCCCCCATAAGAAATGTAGGCCAGTGTTGTGGCAGACTGCTTGTAGCCTGCACAGTGCTTTGTTACATGCCTAGCAGCTTACACAGTGTGATGTTCTGTCCAGATATTTGCTAGATGTATTGCTGCCAGGCCACCATAACTGTCATATATTTCTGACAAAGCAGTGGGATTCTGTACAGATGTATGTCACTAACTAGTGGGTAGTATGTGGCCATGTGACCTCTACACCAGCGATTATTATGTGTCAGGACAATCAGGAGTGTGTGAATACATAACCTATGGGGGAAAATATATTATAGTATTTACGTGATATACCCATCTACATGGCTGTTATAATCCACATTGTCAGGCTTGGTCCACATATCTTGCACTAAGGCATTCTGTGTATACTTCTGGACTGACCAGAGTGTGTCAGACTGTCCACATTTATTGGCCATATCTCTGTTGTAGTCCACAGGATTATTACTGTGCTAGCAGTGGTACTGTACTATGATGTTCTTAGGATATCTGCCAGTAGTTAATGGCGCACATGTTAAAAGCAGTTGTGACCTCTCACACACAACATGTCTGTTAAGTTAACCCCTATTACAGTAGCAACAGTCTACATATATACCTGCAATACATACCTGACATCCCCTTGCACTAAGAGGTTGGGACTATTGGGGCTGAGGTAGGACTCCACTCCATATTCTGGACATATGGTGAACATATATGTATATATAATTATCCATATCTATATAGATATATACACATATACATATCGACATACATAGATGGATATGTATATGTACACACACACACACACACACATATATATATATATATATATATATATATATATATATATATATATATATACATACACATATATATACACAAAAAATATACATATAAACACTCAAATATATACATATATACACAGCAATATATGTCTACACATATACAGACAGAGATACATATGCACATATATGTGTGGATATCTACATATATATTGACAGTACTAGGTATATCAGGATAGATATGTATGCACATATAGTTATAGATATCTACATATATATCTACATAAATAGGCATATCTGTACACATAGGATGTGCATACATATATAGCTATATATACATATATCTATATCTATATCTATATATATATATATATATATATACAAGGATATCTACACATGGCCATATATATGATGCATTATACAGATGTGTATACAAACATATGTATGAATATACATGTGTATGTACATCTAGACATATATCAACATATGTATATGTATATGTATTTATCCATATTCCTGTCAAGTGTAAATATCACGGTTGTGTATACCCTCCCAGATGTATCTCACCATATGTATCTGATATGTGTACATTATGATAAAACAACATATGTGATGCAACAGTCATATTAATAACAAGTTCTACACAATTGTGGACGTAAAGGCAATTGTTCAATACTAATCAATATGTGTATTGACAGATATATCGGAAAAACAACAGCTCTCTTCACAGTGATCATGGTGTAGTGGTTAAATTTTGTGACTGTAGTGTACAGGGTCCTGGGTTCAAGACCTGAAAGGGCTGTTCATTTTGTTGCTGGGCAGAACAAGGGCTGTCAGATACAGAGTATCTAAGGCAGTATTGAGCATCTTTAAGCTTGTTTGTGCGGGTTTGTGTAAAGCTAAGCGGTGTTAAGCCATGGGTAAACCTACGGCGCTTACACAGTGTAGGCTATGCTTACCAGTGTGCAAATCAGCTTAGCTGTTATATTGGAACATGTTGATACCTGCTAAGCATGGCTTAGCCCTGGTAACCAGTTCACACCACCCAGTCCGATAACATAGCAGGGTAATGACATCTGTAATAAGTGTATGTAATGCCATGTAGAATACATGCGCCTGTGTGCTGTCATTACAGTAGCAAGGGGTGTGAGTGTCATGTCTGGGACACAGAAGTATATGAGGCCTGTACAGCACTGTTATCCATGTGAATGTGTTACATACAGGGGTAGTAGCCAAGGGTACGTGCTGTTATACTGGTATGTAGTGTATCATGTTGGTACTACTGTTGATAGTGCCTTCCCAGGCAAGAGTAGAGTGCTAAATGTAGTACTGACAACAGGCACACCTGCAGGCACAGTTGGACTCTGAGGCCTCCCTGTTGTATCCCTGGTGTGTGAGCTGTGTCGCAGAATACATCCCCTACTGGATAATGATCTGACATGTGGAAAGTAACTGTAGACTACCATCTGTACAGCCCATGTTAGTGATGGCTTCCAACATGTAGTTATGGCATACATATTGTCAAACATCTATCTGTCAATACATTCATCCTACCGTATAGCTACTTGCCAGGCTGATGACTGTCAGTCCCTTTACAGATGTGCAGATGGAAGGTATCCAGCTGGGATATGTACAGACAACCTATGCTTGATTAACACTTACATGTCTGCCCAGCTGTGTAAGAACTGGCACATATAGGAGACAACATCCTGTATGCACCTCATGCCACGGGTACCTCCACTTCACTACCACGGTCAACAGAAAATGCTTGGGTACAGGTCTCCATCACAGACACTAACCATGTGTTGTAAAACATGTTGCACACATGTCAACTTGATCACCTCAGTGGCCATGTGCAGGAGGCACCGAGAGGATTGGCTGATGCATGTCACTCTCACCCTGAGGGTCACCACAGTGGTGCCTGTTGATAATTGCCTGCTACCACATGGCAGGTGGCAGAATACCACTGTACACACATCCCTTACACAACCCATCACTCCATGGGCAATAGCTAGGTACACAGCTATGAAATCACTGCAGCGATGCACCCCAGTACTAACAAATGTGTACGTGTGCATTACTAAGTATAGCAGTGTCTGCGTGTTAGCACACCTGTACTTGGGAATTCAATTAGGGCCTTCACAACCACCGCAACACCCATTGCCATAGTCAGTTGTGGCTGCTGTTGTATGGGGCATTACTTGTACCATGTTACACTCCTCTCCATACTGGCTACACGAGCCTTGCAGTACCATCATAACAGTGTTGTATAAATGGGTCACTAGGCATGGGATACCCATTGAGTTCTGGCAAGTGTGTCTATGTGTACATGTCCGTATATCTGCAGGGTACAGCATTCCGAGGCCATTTACTCCTATTTCACTACCCATTGCCACACAGTAGTACAGATAGTGTTGTTGCTGCCCATAGGTGAGGCATGACAATGCAACACCCTACTATGCCTGTGGCATGTGCATTAGATGCATATCCCTGTAAAACCACTGTTGGGATATACAATGGGTTGTATTGCAGTCATGGGCAATGTGTGATGTTGGGTATGTCAGAGTATCATCATGGGTTTCAGGGTGTACAATATCCACTGGGGGATGTGAGTGCTGTGTACACTGTCATTACACTAAGGCACACCAGGTATATGTCTCATGCACCACTTTATGGTTTCCACTGTCATCATCAACCATACAGGTAACTGATACCACAATCCAGCCCAGTTATGCATGTGCTGTGTGCAGCCTACCTGTAACACATTGGACACATGGTCAAGTTAGCAGAAATAGGCCCACGTCTCTTGGATGTGTGTCTGCCTGTTATGTGTCTGTTAATGTGTATATGAAGGTATGTCACAATATGCATTGTCCATATACACCCATTACATCCCCCATTAGCATACTGTAAATGTCTGGGGATGTTCTGCATGTAACATGTAGCCTGGAACACACTACCCCCTAAATGCTGTGTGGCATGTGCAATGAAAGTCACACACTTCAGTAGCACTACATACCTAGGTAGGGTCTAGTCCCAGTGTTGCCAAGTAAGAGTGTGCATGTATGCGGATGGGTCTACATCAGGTTGCAGATTATACACATCCCAGCAGGTCACCTGTCCATGTGGCACAGGCAATAACTGTTATACAAACCTGTGCCATGTTCAACTGTACCCCAGATATGTCACAGCCATAGCATCACAACAGTGCCATACCCCATTGTGGAATATGTCTGCTGTCCATCATCGTGCTGACACATGTACACCTACAACAAAATGGATAACATTATGGAAACCACAATTAATCAGTGTTGTTAACAGCTATAATGTATCATTGCTGGACGGCTACACTACCTGACATGTATGCATTAAACTTTACTCCTGACAACATGTTACACTGCAGTACTTTGGTACACCGTAGTACAGTCACAGTGTGCATCAGAACCATATTAGCCTGTCCCTGCATAAATGTTATGGATGACAGGGATGTAGTACAGGTATCATCATATGCACACAGTGTGTTGTTGGTTTGCCAGAGGCTGAGGGTGGGTCATACATTTGACACTGTGTGTGCGGGTGAGGGGTGTAATGAGGTGAACTGGGTGTGGTGATGTGGTGTGTGTAGGTATGGGGTTGCCCTAGGTGTGTTCATATAGTGTGTAGGTATGCATGCACACAGTTCTGCCATGTGGCTGCCCTACACAGGTGTTTATGGACAGCTGCAGACCATACCTGACAGGGTGTGCAGTTCACTGCCTCTGGTCATGGACACGTGGACTTTGCCTGCCAGGGGTTCCATGGGCATGTCCAGGTACAGGCATCAATGTGCTACTCTCCCCTGATGATGACAGATGTCCACAGGAAGCAGGTCCCTCCTGGGACTGGCCAGGACCATGTGCTCGTGGCCTGCTACAGCCCCCCCACAGTGCCAGGGTTGGTACTGCCACTACGGGAGCCCCTTGGTATCCTAGCACATCCATGTTGACTGCCAGATGTTGCCGTTGCTGGACTACACCCACGTGGCTGTCGCCGCACTCCCACCACATGTTCAAGCATGGACAAATCACAGTTGATGAGGGCCATCATCTCACCAGACCATCTATCCATGAGCTCGGTATAAGCACAGGTGGCACCTGACAGTTCACGGAAGGTGTCGCTTGCAGATGTTAGAGCAGCCCTCTGCAGCCTCAGGCCCTGTCTGGTGTAATGTTCCATATGTGCCTGTGCCTCCATGACAGCCTGAAACATGCGCCTAGTGGTACCAGTTGTGGTGCATCTGCCAGGGGCATAATGACCAGCAGTCCCACCATGAGCACCCTGCAACATTTGCCTATGTGGTGCCCTGCCAGACTTCCGGCAATGCCTGCTGTGACAGTAGGCATGGTTACCACGCTCTCCTGTGCACTGCCACCAAACTTTAGCTGTCCTTCCACTATGGCCACTGGTGATGGGGTATGTAGAGGCACTGAAACTGTGTGTGGGGTTGGGGTGGCTAAAAGGGGGATGTCAAATGATGGCGCTGTTTTGGCTCCTGACAACCCCACCTATGCCTCAACAGTACTATCATCATCTTTGGTGTCTGTATGGACACCAATATCAGATTGTATGCAGGAGGGACCCTGACCCACCTCATCACCTGTGGTGGAAAACAAGAAACACACTTTAAGACCTGTACAGCATTGCGTAACAGTACACACACACACACACACACACACACACACACACACACACACACACACACACACACACACACACACACACACGCACACACAGACACACACACATGCACGCACGCACGCACACACGCACGCACACACGCACACACGCACACACACACACACACACACACACACACACACACACACATGCATTTAATTATATTTGCTGTTTAGGGCTACACACTCAAGTGTGTTAGCTTTTTCTGTTTTTATTTAGTGTATTATTGCATTGTTTAGCCTGTTTTAACCAAAAAAAAAAAAAAACTACCCTGTGTGCTCATTTTCCACCTTTCCTAGCTAGTATAGTCCAGATCTCACGATTTGCTGCTTTCAGGATTTCATTTTCTGTGTTCATAGCAATCCAGACCTTGCTGTGGTAGAGGGAAGTCCTACTGCTTACCAATGGGAGTAGTGAGCATTTTACTGCCTGTCTGACACTAGAGGAGTGGTTTCCAGCTTTGAGATTTTAATTTTAGCCATTTTAGGTTGATTCTATCCCTTTCAACTTCCTGGCTTAAAAACACGTGTGTTTGTGCATTTTTCACATTGTGCAGCACTGCCAGGCTATGGTTAAACAATTCCAGGTGCCAGAAAGTCTGCTCTTCAAATTCTCCCCTAAAACTAGCTGGTTTCTCAGTAGTAGCACTAAAATCTGGACCGCTGTGACTAGCACTTGCTCTAGAACCTGCTGGAAAGCACTAGGAAGCCTTAAACTGATACAAGCACTCAACTCTCCTTGTTAATAAGGAGAAATTAAATTTAGACATTAAACAGCCTATAATTGCAAAGTACCTTGCAAAGGTAAGGGAAAACAACTCTTGTACTTTACAAAAAAGCACCTAAACAGGCATGTCCAAGGGTCAGCTCCCAGTGATTTCTTCCTTCCACCTGGTGAATCGGGGCAAACTGGGGCAATGCAGCAACTGCCTCATTTACACAGACAACCCTCGCCTCCTACCACTCAACACTACAACCTGCGAGAGATGCACTTACATAGCCAAACTGGAAGCAAAGCTCTCTCCAGCCAAGATTGTGCTAGACAGTCAAGAGGTGAAGGTTAACACCTGCACTACACCTCAAGCAACACATAGCCCTTCAAAACCCACACCATCAACACCCACACATAGCAACATAAAACCCACATATGCAGAGGTCCTTAACATTAACCTTCTCAAGCAAGAAGGACCTCCGAAGCTGAAACGCAAACAAACACCAGTCACAAACAAAGTAACACATAGCTCACAACACCAGTGTGCCACCCAACAACAGCTCCTAAGGCAAGACAATGTACCCAACACTTTAGTCATAGGTGACTCTAAAGTCAGGCACACTGATGTCCCACTCACCAGGTTGAACAAGGAGACAATTACAGTCAGCTGCCTGTCTGGTGCCAGGATCTGCCACATAATGCACACACTCAAGTCACTCCGGCGGAGTGTCCATATTCACCAAGGATATTCACACTTCCAGGTTAGTTTCCCAACACAATGCATCTGAAATTCTCCAGGTGCAACTAACACTAGATAAGACTGCAATCCAAATTATAGCTTGCTACAGATCCCCCACCATGCCCCAAGATTCTCACTACACCTTTCTAAACATACTGGACAATATTAAGATACAACCAAACACCCTAATACTGGGTGATTTCAACTACCCTGCCATTAACTGGGAAAACTACTCGGGTACCAACACCTTTTCCCAATGGTTCTTTGAATTCATAAATTCCAATGCCCTGGATCAACTAATCCATTGTCCCACCAGGGGCTCCAATAGCCTAGACCTGGTCATTACCAACATGGGAGATAGATGCTCCACACCAGTGGTCACCCCCCTCATTGGTCAGGTCTGACCATAAGCAAATCAACCTTGACATCCACATCCCAGCCCCACCCCCAGTAAAGAAACCTCTGTAGAAAACTTCTTAATAACAGCTTCATGCTACACTTGCAAAAGTGACAAACTTCATGACACCCATGCAGATGGGAGCTGAAAGTTTGAATGCTGAATCCTACACTAAGGCACTGTACGAGCACATCCACTTATGCATGAATCGTGCCATCCCAAATAGAACCAAGCATAACCATAAGCAAATCAACCTTGACATCCACATCCCAGCCCCACCCCCAGTAAAGAAACCTCTGTAGAAAACTTCTTAATAACAGCTTCATGCTACACTTGCAAAAGTGACAAACTTCATGACACCCATGCAGATGGGAGCTGAAAGTTTGAATGCTGAATCCTACACTAAGGCACTGTACGAGCACATCCACTTATGCATGAATCGTGCCATCCCAAATAGAACCAAGATGCTCTCCTCCAAAAAAAGGAAGCCAAATTGTTGGTCCCCTCCCATAAACAAACTATACAACAGAAGAAAGAAACTGTTGCAGAAAAGAGGAAAATCCCAGGATGCAAAAAACTCCCTTACCAACCTGAGTAAGAAGCTGAAATCCCTCATAAAATCCCCCAAAGCTAGTTACAAAAATAAAATTGCCAAAAATTCCAAAGACAACCATAGGGCATTTTATAGTTATGTCAATAATCTAAATGGCAATACTCAGATATGCTCTGAGCTACAAAAGAATGGCATTAAATATACTGATCCCAAGGATATTGCCAATATCCTGTCAGATCGATTTAGTGCACATTTTACCCCCTTTCACCATCTATAGGGCCCATCTCAATACCAAAAGATTACCAAATTCCGGTAATCACAGCCACACAGGTAGAAACCACACTCTCCAAAGCTAAGAATACAGCATCCATGGGACCAGATGACATCCTGGGCTGTGTACTACATGAACTACAAAATGAATTTGCACCTCACCTAAGTGTCATGTGTAATCATAGCCTCACCTCAGGCTTAATGCCCACTGAGTGGCGCACAGCTACAGTTATCCCACTCCACAAAGGGAGATCCATCTTGGATCCTGGGAACTACTGTCCCATCAGTCTGACGAGCCTGATCTGCAAGGGCATAGAATGCATTATCATGGAACTTATAAACAAAGACATTGGCAACCTTCAAACACTGGACCCCACCCAGTTTGGGTTCATGAAGGGTCAATCTTGTCTCCTGAACCTGATTGACTTCTTTGAATCAGTCTCCAGAGCTGTGGACGTGGGTAAGGTGGTCCACACAGACTATCTGACATTGCCAAGGCCTTCAACACCATCCCCCACTCTGAAATCATAGATAAACTTACTAAGCTGGGCATAAATTCCTATGTCACTCCATGGGTTGCCAACTGATTTACTGACAGGAAACAGACTGTAAAAGTAGCCGACTCCAAATCCAGCTCCAGACAAGTGACAAGTGGCGTACCTCAGGGTTCAGTCCTGGGACTGCTCTTGTTTGGCATCTACTTCTCTGAAGTACAGGCCAACACTAAGGGACTCTGGCTAACAAAGTTCACAGATGACTGCAAACTGGGAGCCATTATTGAATCCCCAAATGATGTGGATATTCTAAAAAAAGGGCCTTACAGAAACAGATGCTTGGTGCCAGAGCCATTGGCTCAAGCTTAATGCCAAGAAATGTATAGTTATCCCCTCTGGAAAAAAAAATGTACCCATGAATTACCACATGGGTGGCAGCACACTAAATAACAAAAGTGTGATGAGAGACTTGTGGACATAGGTGGACAGTGGTTTCACCTTTGATAACCACATCACCACAACAGTCAGAAAATCCTTCTATGTGGCACACCTCATCACTAAGGGCTTTTCATCCAGAAAAAGGAGGCCATTGTCCCACTGTACTCATCCCTCATTAGACCCATTATAGAGTACAACACCCCATTTGGTATGTGCCTCACAAAACATCTGCAACAGCTGGAAAGGCCACAGAAATACCTCATTACAAGAATCACAGGCCTAAAGCAGATGCTCTATACTGACCATCTAAAAAAACTCCAGCTATACTCTGTGGCATATTGTCTACTCAGAGGTGATCTCTGCTTAACATGCAAGGCCATGTCAAACCCTGGGCTGCTGGACATGCTACACTTAAAGATATCCCAATTGCAAGGTCTACTCATGTGCACATCTCTTGGTGTTCACACATTGCCGTCACTATTGCTGTGGGGGAAGGGTTACATCTGCCACAGTTCCTGAACCTGACTGTGTGCAGATACAGCCATTCTTAGCATCCTTAGGATCCCTGCTGCAGTGCACTGGTGTGTCATGCTGACACCTACCTCCCCACCTTCAGCCTTTTTGCAGATGCTTGACAAGTAAGGCCTACACATGTGTGTCAGTTTGCAGAGTCCCATATACTGCACACCACATGTTACATCCTATTCCCAGCTGGTAATGTGGACCACAGTAATAAATTATGCCATAGTGTAACTCTGTAACAGTTGCCATTGTACTACTGGTATACACACTGTTTTTGCACTGTATACAGGTGATGTTTCACACATGTCCCTACTGTAGGCCATGTCTCCCACTATTATGTTACTCCCTGTGGACACATTCCGCAATGACAGGATGTTAGTTATCTTGCAGGTGTCTGACATATCCTTCCAATACCCATTCATGGTCACCGCTGTGATGCCGTGCATTTAACAGCAACAATACGTGTACATGTATAGCATGCATTCTGGGTAGGTGTGTTAGATGTGTGCATGGAATATACCATAGTAATTACATTCCCAGTGTATTGGCAAGCATCAACATAAACCATAATCACCGGCTACAGGCTGCTGCCTTGGTGGTATAATGGAGGAACCTACATAAGAGGGTGAGCGATGCAAAGTCAATGGCCACACCTGTGGCATTGCTACAGGGTGGGTTCAGCATTACAGTACATCAACAGTACATGTCCACAATACTACCATGTATGCACATCTGTTTATCACTACTATGCAGCAACAAACTATATCTATGACTTGTCAGATATGCATGTTCTACCTGTACAGATGCAGATGCATATGCAACAGTGGTCTACTGATGTGCCCTGTGGCCTTACTTGCTCAGTCCTCAGCCAATGTGTGGGTAGAACCCACCTTCACATTGGTGTCCGGCAGTTGTTGGCTATGGGGATGGGCAGGTGCCACAAAGCTGGCGAGGAGCTCCTCAACACGTGTCGGGGATGGATGGCATAGCCTCCCTCCTGTTGTGAGGTGATCTTCCTGGACTGCAGCACCATGCTGATAGGCATTGCGAAGCAGGTCAGAACAATGATGCTGGATCTGCTCATAACTGTGATTGTGCAGTCCGACATCATTGACCCTGTGGACTAGGTCAAACAGGACAGGGAAGTGGTGGATTAGGTGGTTTATCACTATGTCATTCTCAGCAGCTGAGTAAGCTGGGAGCCGTCCATGTGACATCTTGCCTGAAAGACATAAAGATGGAAAAAGGTCTGAGCAACTCATACAGCAATGTTACCACAGTTCATAATACATACCTCTGTCACCCCCCCCACCATATCAGCAACAACAAACTGTACACACAATTCAGTAGGTATGGCTACAGCTTACCTACCAGTGGGACAGATATTGTATTGTACCACACTTTGTGCTATGTGTTTGTAGCCATGTTCTCTGTGTCTACACTATAATTGTGGCCTGTTACAGACTATTCACCTGCATGCCATTGTCAGAGGCACTATGGTTCCATATATGCCTGTGCTATGCTTGCTATGTGATTGTTGCACATCTGACATTCTGTGTTACTGGGGATATCTATGCATGCTGTTGGACATGTTCCAGGATTGTGTAGACTATTACTACCCACATAAGTTCTATAACAGTGACACAATAGCATATGTAGGGAATATTTGTCAGCAGAACCACCTCTCCAAACTCATCTGTCTATGTTACCAGGTCACATCACATGTGGGACCCACCCTGGGGCTTCCTCATATACTGGTCCAGCACTACCTTCAGGTTGAACCAACTCAGGGGATGTTGTCCCCCCCTGGGGGCACACACAGACATGATCTTGTCCCCCGAGGTCAGGTCCAGGGTCTGTTCTATAGCGGGCTCCACATACACATGTGGGATGTGCTACATCCCCTTGAGGCACCCAGTACACATTCACAGGGTCCACATGCTCCTCCTGCTCAGCCTCCAGGCCAGGCACCTTTGGGACATGGACTGCTGATGTGAGTATCAGTGAGTGGGAGGCTTGTTCCTATTGTGTCCATATTGGGGCCCATGGAGCTTCCACATCACAGACCACACACACCATCCAGAGTGTTTACCCACCACATGTGTCACATACCACCTCTTTAGGCTGTCCTCTATATCTACCAACCCGGACCACCTCCACAATTATACCTGCCATACTTCCCCATATTCCCATTCCCTACTTCACAGACAAGGGCAATGTGATCCCAACAAGGGGTTCACATGTGACATACCAGTCCATGCTGTGCACACTGACAGCTGTATATATCTGAGTAGTGCTATGTGTGCTGTTCACTCACACATAGCATGCAGCACTGTGGTGGTAATATAGGGGACATGAATTTACATACATATGTGTGTGTGTGCTTGTATATATATATATATATATATATATATATATATATATATATATATATATATATATATATATGTATGTAGACATGTGCATATAGGTATATATCTATATATGGAAGATATATATGATGTTCTATATATGTGTTTATATATATGTCTACATATGGGTATCTGTATATTTGTGGACATACATGTATATTTATATCTATCTATCTATCTATCTATCTATATATATATATATATATATATATATATATATATATATGTGTGTGTGTGTGAGTGTGCATGTGTACATATATACATACCTATATGTGGTACATGGAGTACATTCAGCCATCAGGTCCACAATCTCACAGCACCTTCCTGCACAACTGCACTGTTCTGCCTTGCTACAACACAGACAGGTGCCACATATGGACACAGCCAAACATTAGGGGGTATATTTAGGGCTAGCTTTCAGGTAACCCTATTACACACCTATGGCATGCCTATTTCTGGGCACAGAGTTCATATCTGACAGACCTGTGGGAACAACGTTTGTTAGCACTACCTGAATGTTGCTACACAAAGTACCAGATTTCACATTAGTATTAGGCACTTACATCTCACTCTTTTACTGTACACACTCTGGTCACAGAGCTTGAAAACATGGGGGTGTCGATGGGACATACTTGGCATATTACTCTCATAACAGTTTGGGGAGTTGCTAGAGTGGCAGATTTGTTCTTATAGATGTGTGACAATCAGTTGTATTGTTTGCAGCCTGTATGTCTAGGATCATCCCACTGATTTCCCAGGGGACAGAGTGATAGGCAGCAGATATGGGCCAATTTACTGGACATCTAGACATATCTGTACAGTTGTGGGGTATGATTCTGTATGCAGACTACTTCCACTCCCAGGATGTGAACTATGGCTGTGTGTGCTAAATTTACAACACTTCACATCTCAGTTACATGTGCTATTTGTATTTTGTTTTCTGTCTTTTCACTGTTTTCTGTCTATGTCTCTCTCCGTTTTAGTAAATGACCTCTGGGGTTTACACCAGCCATATACAGACATTCCTACACATTTTGTTTATGCTGCACAGTGTGGGTAACAGTGTTTAATACAACAGTACTATTACGTGATTGTAAATCTACATTATCATATCATACCAGAGTAAACACATGCAGTCCAGCAGTTAGACGTTTATTGCCAGGCTATTATGCTTTTATTTACATACAACTTATATGAGACTCTTCCTGCCATATTCTCTGGTGTATGCAGTACTTGCCTTAAACAATACAGATTTTATACAGGCAATTAACCTACTAATACTTTTAGATTTACTTCCTATGACAGTACATGCAAGAGTATTACTAACCTGCCTCATGTCACAACCTCTTCAAGTGACATCCATGGGCCTCCTGGTTCACAGCCCACTCACTTGCCTCTATGAAGGACATAAGAGGAATATTTAGCTATACCTATCCATAATATACATGAGCTGGCAATTATTAAGCAGGTAGTGGAGTGATACTTACACACATCTGGGACCTTGCCTGTCCTCCTAGCCTCTTGAACCCACTGATCCAAGAGATCCCTCTTTCACTGCTTCAGGTCGACCTAGTGATACCTGACCTGTTCACTAGTTTGGGGTATGTAAGTGGCACTGCTGAGGTAACGGGCGAGATGGTCCCAAGTTTCCGCTTTGTATTGGGAACCCTGGTACTGGCCCTGCAGCAGTCTCTGCTCATCATCTTTGACAAGGAGTCCTGCCATGACTCTGGACTCCTGGATGCCCCAGTGCTGCACCCAAAAGTGCACACCTTCTCCCATTCCAGACTTGGTGCCTGCAAGGGGAAGTTGCAACCAGTTATGAGATGTATTCCCAGCTTTTGGTTTTAAATAGGGCCAATACCCCACAATTTGCTGTGATTGGACAATTTTGAAAAGACTGAGCTATGGGCAAACCTGCTTACCTAAGGTTGTCATTGTTTAAAGGGGTATACAAATGGGCAAATTGAGTTAGCTGGGCTGCACATTGCTTACACCTACTAAGCTGGCCTGTGCAATGCTTAGCATTGCTTAATATTTAATTTATATTCTATTTGCTTTTTGGCATTGATTTATTATTCACTGAATGTTATATATGTGTCTGGTACCCATGATTCATGTGTACGTACACTGTATGAAGTCCTTGTGTTTATTAGGGGGATTCAACACTTTATTACAATTACACCTCACATCTGAGCTTACCTCAGTACTCCAGGTAACATATTTATGTAATATAGGAAGTTATAGAACATAAGACTGTATATAGATTCCTTTCACATGTTCAGTTTGATTTCACTGTAGTGAGTATTTGTTTGGTGATACCGCAATTGTATGAACTACTGTGATGGCTTAGTGATTAACTTCTGTGACTATAGTCTACAGGGTCCTGCGTTCAAGATCTGCAAAGGCTATTTATTTTGTTTCTGACCAGAACACAGGCTGTTGCATACAGAGTGATTAAGGCACTTTTAAGCACTTATAAGTGGGTTTGCACGAGGGCAAGCAATGCTAACCTCCGGTTAAATATGCTTACAGAGAGTTAGCTTCAATATTGCTTAACCTATGTGCGCATTGCTTACCCCTGCACAAACAGGCTTAAACCCACTTACTAGTGCTTAAATATGCTTACTCCCGCTTACTACTGCTTAATAGTGCTTACACTTGCTTACTAGTGCTTACTCCTGCTTACCACTGCACTAATTTAGACAGTAATGTCTAATGGTTCTTGGGAAGGTGGGGGATTTGGAAGCTGTATGGAGTTATCATTCATTACACATTTTACCTTCCCATTTGTATCCCTGATTCCTGTGTACATATAATGTATGGGGCACATGTGATTATCTATAGACTTTGCAACATTATGACACTGACACCTCACATCAGCATTAATGCAGTACTCCAGTTCACAAATATATGTTATTTAGTAGGTTATGCAACAAAAAATATTAGTCATAAAATGATTTGACATGGAAAATGGAATATGCTGCAGTGGGACATGAACCGGGAATGACTGTTCATAAGTTAAATGCTCTGCCCACTACACTATTGCTATACTGCTTCATTTGCATATATATTGCTTTTTATCCTCTTCTGCCATTTAATCTGCATTAACCATAGCTAAGTAGTGGACAAACCCGCGCACCTACAGTTAAATTTAATCTGTTTCATAAAAAAAGTATCTTTATATTTTTTGTGTTAACTATTGCTCTTGTACACGTGAAGGGATGTTGCTGGTGGTATGCATATACCCATGAGAGGTCTTGTTCATTCTTTTAGGACTTTCTGCTCTTCTTCATTGCAGGGGCATGTATATTCTGAGAGCTCTGTTCTCAGACACACCACCTGCACTCTTATATGCTCTGTGTAAGTTTTGGAGCTCAGGCAGCGCGTCTTTATTAATATGCGTGGCGCGCTGCCATCCTGCTCCTAAACAGCTGCTTCAGTGCAGGACTAAGCTAGTCCTGCATGGAACAATAGTAAATCCGGGGGTCTGTGTTATAAAGATTTAAGCTTAAGAAAGACTAAGGTAGGGGGAAATGATGTTCTAAAATCCATTACTTCATGTTATAGATGTAATTTTTGCAGCTATATAAATACAGCTAATTAATTTATACATCTTTATACATGTAATACCCAAGATGTTTATTTAGTGAACTGTATAGCCTGCAAGTCATTCTATATTGGGGAGACTGATCAGAAATTTTCACATTTAGCTAACATTAAAAGAAATGTAACCACTAATGCCTTGGCTAAACCCGTAATGATGAATGGCGCACAGCATAGTTTAAAGTTTCATGTTTTATCACGAATAACACTGGGAAATAGGGGTGGTGATCTTAAAAACAAGACAGAAATTGAAGAGTACAAATGGATTAATTATTTTTGGGCTGACCATCCACCAGGATTAAATATTACTAAGAGATTGAAATGATTATTGAAAGAGAAACATTTTTATGTAACTTAATATTATAATATAGGTAGTAAGTGCAAAGTTCTCCTTACAGTATATAGTTTTTTTGTGGAATAAAAAGTATTATTATTAAATAGGAAGAAATGTTTTTGTTAATTATTTATTTTTGTATAGTTTTATATATTTTAATTGTATGGTCTTTAATTGTAACAGGTGATTAATTATGTTGAATTGTATTGGCTGACTTGTTATATATTAATGGGTTACAGCTTGTCTGTTTTAGCTAACACTGAAGAAGAGTCTGTTGACTTGAAAGCTTTGTTGTATAATAAATTTACAGTTTTAGACCAGTAGTTTTTTCTTTTGATTATATTTCGCTACTTTTTGGTCCATTTTTGGTTGTTTAGACTATTTTTGCTTTTTTTGCTTCTTGTGTTTTTTACACAGCTAGGCTTGTAGATGCCCTAGGGCCACTAAGCTTAGAACCTTCTATGAACCCATGCAGCTATGAACCTATGCAGGCCTCCCAACATCTTCTCTCCAACATGGCCTGCTGATGTCATCCACTATAAGTTGACCTGCAGTCTTGTAAAAGTCAGACTTGTACCATGGTGTATGCATAAGGTACTGAGTTGTGTAGTCTCTGTACTTGGACAGGTAGGAGTTTTCTTCTCAGTGCAGTCAAATGTGTGTGTCTAGACAGAAAAGCAGAAGAGTGTATCCTACAGTTACTGCTCCAATGCCAAGGATTGATAGCATTTTGATACTTCCACATGCCTACACATCCATTTCATACAGGGCCTCCCAGAATACTTTATCTAATATGTCCTACTGATGCAATCCACCATAAGTTGACCTGCAATCTTTTAAAAGTTGAACTTGTGCCATAACACTTGTGTAAGGTACTGAGTTCTGTAGTCTGTGTACTTAGATGTATAGGGGTTCTGTTCTTATTGCAGTCAACTCTGTGAGCATGTGTGGTTTCTGCTCTTCTTTGAAATTACAGAGACCTTTTATGCCAGCATGTGAGGCACTGTTATTGCCATATTCTGTTCAGCAGACACTGCTGATGCTGTCAGCTATAAAGTATTGTCTGAGACACCCAAGTCAGACTTGAGTTGTGGTGCTTGCCTTAACCAGAGAGGTCTCTAGTCTGTGTAGCTAGATAGGTAGTGTTTCTATTCTCACTGCAGTCAACTGAATCTGTGTTTGTGTGTGTGTGTGTGTGTGTGTGTGTGTGTGTGTGTGTGTGTGTGTGTGTGTGTGTGCGCGCGCGTGTGTGTGTGTGTGTGTGTGTGTGTGTGTGTGTGTGTGTGTGTGTGTGTGTGTGTGTGTGTGTGTGTGTTAACAGAACATTTTACACCAGCATGTGGGACACTGTTATTACCATACTCTTCTCAATGACACTGCTGATGTCATCAGCTATATCTGATTTGTGGATATGCACTTCTCCCACCAGCATAGGGTCAAAGACTGGCCTGAAGGCCAGGCATAAGTCACCTCATCCTATACAATACAGATTACAGTGACATGGCTTTCAGTTTATCCACATACATCATGACATGGTTTATTGATGAGAAACCCCTGTGGTCTTTCCAACTGCTGAATGTGTCTGGTGAGGTACATGCAAAAGAGAGTATTATACTTTATGAGTGTTCTGATGAGGTTCAAGTACAGTGCTGTCATACAATCCTAAGTCATGGCTTAGGATTGTATGACAGCACTGTACTCTAACCTCATCAGAACACTTATAGAACATTATACTCTATTAGTGTTCTGATGAGGTTCAAGTACAGTGCTGTCATACAATCCTAAGGCATGACCTTTGATGTGCGCAACACAGGCTTTCAATATCAGTGGAGACACATGGTGGTTGAAGTTTAGATTGTTATCTCCAATGTGCTCCCAGTGCTTGTATCACTGGGTTTCTCCATAGCATGACCGTTGTCAATGCTGCAATTAGTATGGAATTCCACTTTTCAGAAGAACAAAATAAAGACACATTTCTGCATTTATTTGTAGATTGTGCAGCTTTGTCACCAATCATTTGTCTGTGTTAGCTCCTCCTGTATTATGTTATCTTAATTGGTGGACTCAATGATTGTACCCAATATGCAAGAATCGTTGAACTTGGTAAACCAGTGCCCATATACTTTAGCCTGAACTGTCAGGAAATAGATTTAAAAAAATAAAAGGCCAAGCACAGATCCCTGGGTATGCCAGTGCTGGCAGCTCTACTGGTACAGGTTGATTCACCGACTGTCATATTATGTGTTCTGTCAGTGAGACAACTGGATACCCATGTAGTGATGTAAGGGTTAATGCCTCGCTGAGAGAGTTTCTTAATGATACCTGTGCGAGGGAGTGTGTCACAACCCTAGGCCAGCTCAAGATATGCAGTATGCACTGTCTTAGCTTCATCCAGGCCTATCACACAGAATCATTGGGCTGTGACATCACAGATCACCTATGGCATGACTCAGCCCTTCCCTGATATGATTGAATGCATACTTCAACACACCATCCACATGGGAATGATCCTGTAGAAGGGTGTACTAAAACATGCATTCATCTGTGTTGGGGGGACAGCATCTGATGCATGCATATATGGGCACATCCAGACTCTCCTCACCAGTCAGGTAGGCCAACATGTCATGATGGATCTTTTCTTAATGGACACTAGTAATATATTGGCTGTATACAACAGACCTGGGAGAGGTGTTAATGATACATCATGTCTATTACATCTGATAGATGTACTCTAAGAGGTCATCGAGGGAATGCATGATGATAACACTATCATCCTGTGAAACTTCACCTGGTTAAGGCATTTGACACAAATCCACACTGAGGTATTCAATCAACACTGTCAGATGGGGCCATAAACAGCTATATAAACAAATGAGTAGAACAGTGCATCACATACATGGCATCTCACTATGATGAAATGTGCAAAGTAACCTATATCTCAGGTCCAGTGATCAAGTCCATACAACAGGGCTGTTTGCTAGGCCCTTTCTTGTCCATTTTTTAAGTAATGGACATCGCAGATGACATAAACGTCCTGTGTCCAAACAGCAACCTGAAGGAATACTACAAATTGTGGGCAATCATTGACTCTAACTAAGATATTTGTATAATACAGACAGTATCAACACATACCAGAAATTGCTGCCACAGCCATGACAGCACCTGCAATGACAAGAAAATACTGGGGGATTTGTTACATCAGAAAACAAACATGCAACTCAAGTATAATGTGGACATCACACCCTATAATCAGACCAATAGATATGTGATCTGTGTCTGGGGTAGATGGTAAGTGGAACATCCACCACCATGTAGTCACAATGCTGACTACTTCCTTGTGTGAAACACAAGTGCTGAGTTTGTGAAGGACATGTACATCAGAGGCCATAATACCTCCATAGTTCCCAGCCTTCATCACACCAATAACGGAGTACAATGCACCCTTCTTCATGTACCTCTCTACACATCTTCCACTGCTTTGTAAATGAAGTGTACCATCTTTGTCACAGTGAACTGTCACACAGCTTTTTGACCATACCTAGGTATTCTTTTAGTGGCATAAATATGACTGTCTGATGGTACAGAACCCTAACAGCAGCATGTGTGTTGCCTGTTCTGGTAATGAACACAGTAAACATAGGTGTTTGACAACATTTCAACATTTGTGACAGTGTGGCTTGTGCCATATATATATATATATATATATATATATATATATATATATATATATATATATGTATATATATATATATATATATATATATATATATATATATATATATATATATATATATGTGTGTGTGTGTGTGTGTGTGTGTGTGTGTGGTATGTGTGTGTGTGTATGTGTGTGTACATATATACATATGCCATGCACACCTAGCCTGTATTGATCATAATGTCACATACAGATATAGTAGGATCCCTCCTAACACCTTCAGCAGGTGTTACAGTGCCAGTAAAGTGTGTGTGTGATTACCCTCATAAAATGTGTATGTATCATAATAGTTGTACAAGTGTGTTTGTGCAGAATCATCTCTGATCCCTCTAAATGACATATGCTATGTCTGTGGCATGGGATTACTTGTGGTATTATTCTGATATTATCCTTGATTGTGGTTGGGTCTTTTAATGATGTCCATGAGCCTTTACCTGTGTCCCACTTGCTGGAAACCTCTGTTGAGATTGCCCTCATATTCAGACAAATCAGTTTACACAGCTTCACAATATGCACCTTACCCCAGTTGTATGCCCGATCCCTGATATATGTCCTCTGCATTATTCTTGTAAGGATGCTTATCTCACACACACATCCTCCCCATTGTTATGTCACCTTGTGTGACAGTAACATAACACACATTTTTACTGCACAGACCCTACTGTACCATATCGACGTGATTGGTGTTGCTGCTACAACCATACAGACTTCTTCCATTGACATGCCCTCATCTGCTGTACATCAGGTTGTTTCACCTGTCCTCTTTCCCTGTGTTCATTCCTACAATTCATCTACATGTCCCTGTTCAATACACACAATTCCCCTGAGTGTTTGTTTACGTGGCAGTCCATGTACCATTACAGATCATTCACACAGCTTCAGTACAGAAATCCAGGAATGGGATATCACAATACTCTGCACTGTAGATACACTGTCCTGTACTGTGTTTGGTCCATCTACTTAACATTCATTCCTCTAAACTGCCCAGATTTTCACAGAATGTCCAGATATTTTCTTTATCAAATTTGTGGCTTTCTGCCATATCACTGGTATGATCTCAGGACTGATGTGTCTCAATAATACATACATTTGAGTTTCATACTTCAAATCCTTCAGAACTTGTATCTCAACACAAACCTCTGGTTATTCTACCACATTTCTATAGGAAAAATATGTCAAATATAGCCCTGTTTCTAGGTCATTGTCCCCCATTATGTTGTTTTTGTCCAGATGTCTTGCACTAAGAGATTGAGAGCTATCTGTGAAGCCCTGGTGATCATTGTGATATTTGGCAAAAAAAATGCGGACCGTCAGTGCTCTGATTTAAACAGGAATGCTATCCATGTTTGCTGACATGATTTCCTCACCAGCAACACTGTTGCCATCCATAAAACCTCACTTAAATGCTGTGTGCAGCATGAATATGCAATGCGAGCTGCTGCTCACTGTATACCATTTTGTAAACTCCATGTAGGCTTTACTTGAAGCCTACAGAGATTATTGAATCCTGGTGTACATTTTCACTTAGTGTAATCTTTCTGAGTGCCTATAAAGCACACAAAAATGTGATAGAGATGTTCTTGAACACATATTGTGTACACTTAGGGTACACTTAGTGTAGGCATTAATGAATCCAGCCCAAAAGCTTTGTTTTGTGACAAGTAGTAAGAACATAAAGTTGAATATAAGCAAGAATTGTAGAGATGTATCTATTTCAAATGGTATCCCTAAAAAGCCCCCATCTGTTGTTATAGAGCCCCATCCTCATCTCCATCTTGAAGACAACCTCTTGAGATGAGGACCAAAAAGGTTTGACATACTGATAAGGGTGGAGACACTAGTGTCATTGATTGGTCCTAGACCTGAAAAATTGTAAGCAGTAATAGAAATCAAATTTTCCCATCCATTTGATTTCCAATACTACTTCCTGACTTGCAAGTCAAGAAATGATCAACACATCTTGCATACCGCCCCCCCCCCCCCCCCCAGCAAGCTCTGACGTTTATTTAAGCAGCTGGAATTTTTTTATTCAATGCTTGATGGGATTGATCTGTACCATCATGCACCCCGTAACAACTTGTGCCCAGCGGAACTCCAGCCTTCATTAGACTCTTGCCACAGCTCTGAAGAATATTTCACTTTATTTGACTGCAAATGTTATTTGGTGCACTGATTAATGTTGAAGAAATGTACAGTAGTATTATTTTGACAATTTCACTTTTCTGTGATATCAGATAGTGTGAAGTAGAAGCCAAACATAAACAAAGACAAGCATCTTCCTTTATTTGATTTTTGATGTCATTTGGTATACTACCTAATGAGAAGGCAGGATACTCTATCATGGGCCTGATAGTTTTTGTGAGTTAGACAACTACAGGCAAGGCGATATTTCACCTTATTTTGTAAATAAAATTTGATGTACCACTAAAAGAGGAAGCAACATAATACAGTAGGGTTATCCATGTTTGACATTATTTATTTTATGGTACTTGAGAGTAAGAAGTAAAAGCTAGAGACAAATGGGAAAATATTTTACTTCACTTTACTGTAAGTCTCATTAGGTGCATTATTCAAGACTGAAACGATCTATAGCATCACTTTTAAACAGTACAAGAGTGAATAATATATAGCATCATTGCCTTGATTCTTTGAAAAGTGTTATTCTGTATATTTGATAGTGAGCAATAAATGCCAGATATGCCAATATGTCTATTCTCTGATATCTGTTACTGATATGTAAATGCCAAATGTATCAAATGCCAAGAATAGGAATATTTCACTCCATTTCACATTTTATATATCTGGAGCAATATTTAATGGAAAATGAACATATGCACAATTGCCTTATTTGCTTGACAAGTGCTATTTTGTGATACCCAAGGCTAAAATGTTATAGACAAATAAAAGCAAAAGCCATGAAAAGATACAGTAAGACAAATAATTCACTTTATTTTCTATGCATGCACATATCATTTAATACCTGTATAGCCTTGATAGTTGCATTTTCTCTTCTTAGCAATCACTTTTGTCTGCATTTTTGGAACTTTGAGGCAGTCTCACTCCATCACCCTCTTTCATTGAAGATAGGTGTGTTTCTCTTTGTTACAAATCTTTTGCATATAATTGTTTGCCTTTTGTGTCTTTCTTACAAGGTAGCAGAAGTCAGTAGTTGGTCTTTTGTCTGCAAACCATAAGAAGTTCTGGAAGTAATAGAAATATGGCTTCCAAGGAACACTCTGTATTCAAGCAAAACTAAGTAAATACCTACACAGCAGACATTTTTAATTTTTCTTTATGAGGCTTTTCACTGCTTGTGCTATGTTTTCACTTCAGGGTTAGACTATGGAAAGTTTGGTCTAGTGATCATGTGTTGAAATTTATAGTGCTACAATCTTCTTTTAAATTCCATATATGCATAATCAGGACCATTTCTGAGACAACTACATTAGATATTTGACATTTTAGAAGCACAATTTTGAGTATACTGTCAGCACTTACACTCCCTTGTCTTCTAACATCACAAACACTGATATATAAATAGTATGTACGGCAAAAAAATATTTTTGAATGTTAAACAGTGGTCATCATAGTTCTTTCATGTGTTTTATAAGAAATCTTTTTTTTTTTTTTTTTATGTATAGTTGCTGTGCTGTGTAGTTCATTCAGACATGTCCACTGATGGTATGCATTAATTTGACAGAAGCCCATTTGATATGATACACTTTTACAGAGACTTCTTCTTCTTTCAGCTTTTTCCCAGTTAGGGATCGCCACGGTGGAACAGCAGTCTGCAGAATGACTGGCAGTGGAGATTTATGATGCTGAGTTGCTGGCCAGGCACCCAGCCTTCCACAGAAGGCACATACATGCACACACTCTCACCTAGGGTCAATTTAGAGTGTCCAATCCAGATACAGCATGTCTTTCAGATGTGGGAGGAAACTGGAGCACCCAGAGGAAACCCACATGACCACAGAGAGACACTGATAAAATTCATTTTTCTTTTTTCAACAAAAATATCACTTAATTAATTTCATTCTATCATATTTCCTGAAATCAACCCCCTTAAAATTAGAACTGACTTTTAGTTTGCGGTTAAATTTATGGTGTAGATTTAAAGTTTAGATTAGGGATGCAGTTAGGGTTGGATTTTGTTTTAAGGATAAATTGTAGAGAAAATATTTTGAGTAAATGCATGTTTAACTGTGATTTTTGTGTTTTCATTGAATTTGTCTTTAACAGAAGTGTTGTTGATTTTGCAGGATTTCATCTTTTATGTGACATAATCGTGTTGTTTTCAATAAGACAGATTTTGCTGAATTATTTTGTATATTATATATCATATATTATATATTATGTGTTGTATATTAAATATTATTATACCTGGAGAGTGAAATACATTGCATGCTTTTAATTTACATTTCACAACTCCTAATTGTGACTTGCTTATTCCTGACAGCAATATTGCTTTTTTGCTTTTAATATCAGAACATTTATGCTTCTTATTTCATATAGAAAAAAACAGATATAACTATTTTTTTTTTCTTACAATAGACTTCTGTTCGGGTTAGATATTCTTTATGATGTTCATTCTTATCTGCAGATCACTCTGAATACATATTTGAAATAGTTTTCTTTCTCTTTTATCACAGACTAATGTGTAATTACCCATTATGTTTCCAGTTCTTCACAAAGCACATCCTATGTTGTTCTGTTAAACATAAACAGCACAGTACATCTATTATATATGTCATGTGGTGGCATACATAGTTGTTATGCAAATGCATAAAGTCAATATGTGCTGTTCTTGTATTTGAATAGCAAAACATCCATTTATCGAGCCATTTACAATAATGTGTGATGTCCGCAAATAAAATTAAGTAAATGAACACCTGATGAGATGGTAATGAGAAATGATGTAATTCCCTGCATGCTTTTAAGTCTTTCTCCTGTCTAGTTGCGATTCAGAGGCCTATTTTTATGCATGTCTTTGCCATGTGCAGATTCCTTCCTAAAGGCAGTATTGAGCCTTTTCTACCTACCTTGCAATCAACAAAGGTGTTTTTGCTTGCTGCAAGCATTGCTGTTTCTGTAAAGAATGAATTGAATACATGACTACTTAGATACTGGAGTACACTACTCTTTGCTGTGTAATGAGGTGTGGAGGACACCTACCATGCACACTGTTCAATATCATTATGTGCAGAAGTGGAACGTTCCCCTGTTAATAGTAAATGTCATGTGTTGCACATAATAATTACATCTGAGCAATCATTTCTCTGTGTAAATATGTTATAGTGGTGATACCAACCTTCCTGAGCAGATGTTTGCTGATGCTGCAGATACTGGAAATAGTTAATGTCCACACCACCTCTAATTGTGTCAGTGCCATCATCGTCTGTTTCATATTCATCCCCCAAATGGAGAGGAGGTATTTATCATTAGGTATTAAAGGCCCTGCCCAACAGTGTTATAGACAATTGTATTCTGTGTTTCTCTTTGGTCTTGAAAGTCCTACCATATCATTGGCCTTCTTCTTGCACTGTGTTAATGTGTTGTTCTTCCCACCAACAACCTTTATAACCACTTGGTTCCAGGCCTTTTCCTTCTGAGCGTGTTTGGATCGTCCTTTCTGAAAAATGCATTTGCCATCTGTCCTAAGGGCTGCCATGAGGATGTGTCTTTTCTCATTACTAAAATTTTGTTTTACCCAAAACAAAATGACAATTTAATATACTGAAATGTTTGATCTAAGTATCAGCCAAATATCACTGTAATGAAACCATGCCTGGATTCACTGCCAATAAACTTAAGATCTGAGTACAAAAACATGTATGATGACATAATACCCATATTCATGCACACATACCGCAGGTCCAAATTCATCCAGTTAAAAGTTGTGTTGTATCAACCTGAGTATCACTACCTATCTATTTTCCATATTAATACTGACATTTTTCATTCATGAATGATAGTCCTACATCCCCAACAAAGCAGCAGTATCCTACCAAAACAATACATTGGTGAAAACCCAGTACATTTCCGATGTACCATAATTAATAAATGGCGCAAAAATGAATTTCAAAACCATGCATCACATTGCCATTATAGCTTATTCCCCATACATTGCCAGTGCTACTGTCATGAATTTCCATTTATAAATGACACCCACATCATCAATATTTACATAAATCATTTGCCTCTGACTGTCAGATCAATAAAAGAGTGGATTCTCCAAGTAATTATTGTTATCTAACAAATTATGAAATACTTTCCAGTAATGTTTAATATTTTTTTGCTATTGCTTTCTTGTTTAAACTTGTGTTTCTCTAAAACATTTGCAGCCTATATTGAGTCATCATAACTTAACATTGTGGCCTTAAATTATTCTCATAAATTCAAACTCGTTTATGCAGGGTTAGTTACATTTATCTCTATGATTCACATTAATATGTGCGTGCTTAACTAAAAAATATGTTAAGTAGAACTCAGGTAGCTGTGAGAGAGCTGTGCACAGCATAGTTTAACCAAACTTCTTCTTCTTTTGGCTTTTCCTGGTTAGGGGTCACCACAGCAGATCACCTGTCCACGCATGATTGGCAGTAGAGCTTTACGGTGTCGAATTGCCAGCCCGGCGCCCAACCTTCCACAGAAGGCAGACACACACGCACGCACTCATGCCTATGGCCAATTTAGAGTGTCCAATCCACCTACAGCAAACTGCTCTTGCAAATTTACAGACAAGTCTAATAAATTTCAAATGTTCCTATGCTTAAAAAAGAGAAAACAGAATCATATAGAGTTAAGTGTGCATAATTGTGATGCACGATTGATGCCCATCCTGCATAATTTGACACACCTCATCCCTTCATAGCACTCAGTAGTTTATATAACATGATACTGTCATTCACAGGAAGATTTATTTATATAGTCAAGTAAAACAATAATATGGGAAAAGAAAAGGATCTTACTGATACAACACTGAAAAGGCATGCATAAAGAAATGATAGTGAATAATGTTCATGTTTATTGTACAAAGATAACATCATTAGGCCACAGAATCGGAAGCATATATAAGCAATTTAAAAACTAACGATTTCATAGCTAAATTTTATATATCATGGACGGGAAATGTGAAAGTATGTATTAAAAAATAGCTATATGCAATCCAATTTGGTAAAACAAAGCACACCAACAATAGCTGTCTGTGTCTAATACCACTACATGCTAGCTGGATTTGCCTGTGGTGATGCCACACCCTAGAAGACGTGGTTCCAACACTGTGAACCACAGCCCTGCACTTGCATTCTTTGTTTAAGTACTATCACATTGAATGGTGGCAACACGTGTGAAGGCATGAAGCTGAGCTTTAAGCTGGTCTGACAAGGAGACCAAAATCCTGATTTAACCCTTAACGGATTCCTACCTGAAAATAAATTGAGTCAACAGTCTGTGACACAGTATGGGAAAAACTGACATCAGTCAAGAGTTGGGTGAGCAGCTATCCTCACTGACAGGGCTCACTTGCTCTGGACCCCAGAGTTGTCACAGATACGATGTCCTAAAGAGGTGTAGGCTTGACCAGCTGGCTGGATGAATACATCAGGTGATGGCAAGAAGTCTAGATTTCTATAATAAGCATTTTATTTAAAAAAATCTTATCAAAACTAGGTTTAAAACACATACTGTGCAAATATTGCATAAATGCAGGTAAATGCAGGAAGAAATGTATGGGTATGTACAAATATGTATCCATATTTAAACCAAATGCGTGAGTAGACATTAACATATCTGCAAACAGAACTGTATCAGAGACATGTTTTTGTTTGTGTATTAATGTGAATGTATGTATGAGTAAAGAAATATATGCACACAGACACACACACACACACACACACACACACACACACACACACACACACACACACACACATATATATATATATATATATATATATATATATATAACATTGTAAAATACATATATAAAGATGTAACTTTGCAGAAATGCACGTAAATATGTTTTAATGTCTGTGTATATTTGTTGATATATATATATATGTATATATATATATATATATATATATATATATATATATATATATATATATATATTAATATTGTTTTAGTGATCACTAAATTATGTGACCAGAAGGTTGCGAGTCAAGAATGTCAATGTGTACTTGTTTGAACAATGCTGAACACTGAATCTCCTGACTTGCTCAGACACAGGGCACAGGAAGATGTGCTAAATGGTTTCAGAAGGGGTGACAATTCCAGGTGTTTAAACAAGTAGTCATCGGCATTCTTGTTTTGCAATCTTTAGGTCACATTATTTAGTGACTCCACATTGTAGAGATTGCTAAAACAATAGTCAACCTATATATGTGCATGTATTTATGCATCAGCAGAAATGAACGTATTTGTTAATTTCATATACCATAGGTATTAGCTTAGTAATTAGTGTTACATCAGTCAAACAATTTTTATAAAGAAATACTTTGATTGTGTAGGCCACAGGATGTTTATTATTTTGATAATTGTATATGATAGTAAATTCTTCCAAAATATTAAGTGAACATAGAAGACCACTGAAGTTAGTTAGTAACTACACCCAAGGCAGAATGGAGGTGGGGGTAGAGGTTAAATTTGCAAGTGAATGACCAGCGCAGACGGTACTAAGAGATGCACTGTTGGATTACTTCTGTATGCAGTCTTACTTAATCCCCATAAATGCTTATATTTATTAGGCAGCGAATTATCAAACCAGACATTGTCATGAAATATTTGTAGTGCCTCCATCTGTAACAGCAAATATGTTTTGTTTAATGTAAGTTGAATTGGAAGAATGTTATAACATCCTTTCAGTTGTTAGAATTTTATGTGTGTACAAATAGTGTACCACTTGTCTTTTTAATGAGAAGGTAAAAGCGTGTTATATACATCTCAACTGTCCATATTTTTACAGAATGCCCAGACTTTTCTCTCATATTTTTTGTCATTACCTCTTAAAATTTGTGTTTTTTTCTGGCAAATCACTGGGATGATATGAGGATTGAAGTCATTAGATATAATGCCATACATCTGAGTTTCAAATATCATATTACTCAAAAAATGCATGCTAACACAAATTCTTTTATTCTAGTTACTTAAGTTTTAAGAGCAATGTTTAAAATATGTCCCTGTTTTTGGACCTCTGTCTTCCCATTATGTTAGGCTTTATCCAGATTTCTTGCGCTAAGAAATCTGCACTTAAAAAGTTACATTTTAGTCGAATTTGATCGAAAGTTTGCTTGTTTGTTTGTTTAATTTAACTGTGGAGGCTGCCCACTAAAGTGTGCTAGCCTGTGTAACTAATTTATCACTGTTTCTGCATTTTCTGTGTGTTTCTACCAAACAAACAAAAAAACAAAAAAATAATCCTTGTTTTCCCGCCTTCCTCGACTAATTTAGTCCAGTTTACAGGCATTGCTGTATTCTGGGCTGTGGTGTAGTTCCTGTGTTGTCCATTAGCTTACTTGGATAGAAGGAAGTTTATTTGCTCACCAGTGGGAGTGGGGAGCCTTGAGCAGCCTATCTGTCCTAGGGGGAAGTGACCTCAGCACAAGAAGCTGTAGTAATTGGTTGTTTGGGACCATTTCTAGCTCTTTTGTAGTTCACTGTTTAAAATCCGCGTTTGCACGGCTTTGCACGGTTGTGCGCGCAGCGCCGGTTAAACAAGGTTAAACTTTTTCTGGCTCCGCCAAGTCTGCTCTTCAAATTTTCCCTTAAGGAAGCTCTACTCTTAGTATAACCAGACTACTCACTGTATTACAAGCCTAGCACTTGTTCTCAATACTTCTCTACTAAGTAAGCACTCTTGTTCTAAGTAAAGCACTACATCTACTTACCACCCCTGTGAATATCCACTTCCCTTAAAGGTATACCACTCCCTTATACTGTTCTAGCATGTCGAGTGGTAGATTACTGGCGTCGTCTCCAGTTCAGTTGGTCAATCTGGGTATCTTGAGACAATGCTACAATTGTCTCATGTACACAGACAACCCTCTCCTCCTCCCAACAAACACAAATACATGTGAGAGATGTAACTATATAGCCAAACTGGAGGCTGAACTCTCTCAACTCAGGGCTGGCATGACCAGACAGGAGGAGATGGCAACTACACACACAACAATCCCAGTCCCCATAGACCTACCACAACTGCAAACCAAACACATAAAAACACAAAGACATACTCGGAGGCTCTAATAAAAAACTTACCAAAACAACAGAGGCTCCCAAACCAGACATCCAAAAATCCACCACCTCAAAACAAAACACATGCAACACATACTTCAATAAATCAGTGTGTCGACCAATCGCAGCCCTTAAGGCCAAACACCTTGCCTGATACACTAGTAATAGGTGACTCCATAGTCAGACACACTGATGTCCCACTGACCAGGCTGAACAAGGAGAAGGTGACTGTGAGCTGTCTATCGGGAGCTAGGATCCGCCACATAACACACACACTCAGGTCACTCTAAAGCAAGTACAAATATGACTCTGTCATTGTCCATGCTGGTGTGAATGACCTGAGACGTACCTCCCTGGACTACATGAAAAGAGACATAGAGGAGCTCTCCGATTATGTAGCCCAGGCTGGTATGACCCTGACACTGAACAGCATCTTGCCCTCACCAAGAATGATACCACAATACAAAGACAAGATGATCAGCTTTAACAATTGGCTCAAGTGCTGGTGTCATTCTAAGGGGATCCAATGTATGTCTGCCTGGGATGATATGTTGGACAAGCCATGCTGCTTCACAAGGGATGGCTTACACCTGTCACCACTGGGCTTCCGGATATTGGCTAAGGCTCTTGCCACCCCCATAGTGCCTTTTTTAGGCAAGGCTCAAAAGGCAAACCCACCTCCTTAGAAAAAAAAATGGAAAAAAACTAAGGGTAATGCTGCTCAACGCCAGAAGTCTAAATCTCAAGATGCAGGCACTTGATGCACTCCTCAGCATGGAGAACATCGACGTCTGTGCAGTAACTGAAACCTGGTTCAAGGCTCCTGAGAGCACCCCAGCACTACCAGGCTATACCTCGTATCATGCTTTTTCGCCCCAATACCTGGTCCGAACCACAAGGAGGGAGTGTCCATATTCATAAAGGACACCCACACCTCCAGGTTAGTAGCAACACATGAAGCATCAGAGACCATACAGGTGCAACTAACCATAGGCAAAACTGCTATACAACTGGTAGCATGTTACAGACCACCCTCTCAATCTCAAGAACCCCACTCAGCCTTCCTGAAGACATTGGAGGGTATGAATGTATCACAAAATACCATCATACTGGGAGACTTCAACTACCCAAACATAGATTGGGTACATTATTCTAGCCCTAATACCCTAGCCCAAAGGTTCCTGGAATTCATAAATTCAAATGCACTGGAACAACTAGTCACCTCTCCCACTAGGGAAGATAATATACTAGACCTGATCATCACAAACATGGGGACAAAATGCTCCACACCGGAAGTATACCCCTCACTAGTGAGATCTGACCACAAACTAATCACCCTGGATATACATATCCCACCTCCTCCCCCAGCACAAAAGACCACAGTGAAAAACTTCTCAAAAGCAGACTTCACTCTTCTTAAGACTGAGATGGTATCCTTTAAGTCCACTGTGCCAGTGGAAACCACATCTCACAATGCCGAATCCTTCACAAACGCTTTCTATGGACATCTCCAAGAATGCATGGATCATGCAATCCCAAACAAATCCAAGTCCCTCTCCACCAAATGTAAGCGTCCTGTCTGGTGGACCTCAGCCATAAACAAATTGTATAACAAAAGAAGGAAGCTACTGCACGTCAGAGCGAAATCCCATGAAGGGAAGACATCTCTGATCAACATTAGCAGAAAACTACGTTCTCTCATAAAAACATCCAAGGCAAACTTTGAGAGAAAAATCACTAAGGACACTAAAGATAACCACAAAGCCTTCTTCAGCTATGTTAGAAACCTGGGTGGATACCCTCAGATATGCTCAGAGTTGGTTCACAACAACAAAAAATACACTGAACCCACAGATATTGCTAACATTCTGGCTGACAGGTTCAGTGCAAATTTCTCCCCTTCTTCACCCCCAAAAGAAGAAATACTTATCCCAGCTGAATGTAATCTCCCTGTCATCTCAGATGTCCAAGTGAGAACCGCCCTAAACAAAGCAAAAAACACAGCATCAATGGGACCTGACGGTATCCCGGGGTGCGTGTTACGTGAATTCCAAGAGGAGCTAAACCCACACATAAAAATGCTATTTAACCTTAGCCTTACTTTGGGATATATACCTGAACACTGGCGTACAGCAACAGTGGTCCCACTCCACAAGGGGCGTGCCTCTACAGACCCTGAAACTACCGCCCATAAGCTTAACTAGCCTGGTCTGCAAAGCTATGGAAAGAATCATTATGGAACTCATAAACAGAGACATAGGGGACCTACAGACACTTGACCCCACCCAGTTCGGCTTTGTAAAGGGCAGATCCTGCCTTTTAAACCTGGTTGACTTTTTCGAAACAGTCACTAGAGCCATTGATGAGGGCAAAGCAGTCCATACAGCATACCTGGACTTGGATAAGGCCTTCGACACAATACCCCACTCAAGCATCATAGATAAGCTAAACAGCTTAAAAGTAAACCCTTATGTCACTAGATGGGTTGCAAACTGGCTAAAGGACAGAACCCATAAAGTTAAAGTCACTGGAGCAATGTCAGACTCAAAGCCAGTCACAAGTGGTGTCCCACAGGGATCTGTCCTGGGACCCCTCTTGTTCAGCATTTATTTCTCAGATGTTAAAGCAAACATGGGAAGGCTGTGGCTGACAAAGTTCACAGATGACTGCAAACTAGGCACCATAGTCGATACACCAGCAGACACACACATCCTACAAAAAGGCCTCACTGAAACGGCCAACTGGTGCCATAGTCACGGCCTTAAACTAAATGCCAAAAAATGTATAGTCATCCCTTTTGGAAAAAACAAAGTACCCACAAATTATCACATAGACAGCAACCCACTGAGTACGGAAAAAGTAATCAGAGACCTAGGGACCCAAGTAGACAGCGACCTCTCATTTGACACCCACGTTGCCAAAGTGGTTAGAAAAACATTCTACCTTGCACACCTCATCATGAAGGGATTCACATCCAGATCCAAGGATGTCATTGTACCCCTATATTCCTCCCTTATCAGACCCATGATTGAGTTCAATGCCCCATTTGATATGTACCTCACCCGGCATTTGCAACAGCTGGAGAGACCACAAAAGTACCTCACCAAAAGGATCAAGGGTCTCCAACATATGTCTTATTCTGCCAGACTAAAGAAACTTCAGCTCTATTCAGTAGCATACCGCCTGCTCAGAGGTGATCTCTGCCTGACGTACAAGGCCATGTCCAATCAGGATCTGATGGACATGCTCCACCTCAAAAAATCCAAATCCATCAGGACCACGAGAGCTAAAGACTTAAACCTCGGCACAAGTATGAATAGGACATGTTGGAGGGATAGATTCATAACACAGAGGCTTCCCATGCTTTGGAACAGGATCCCAGTTCGTATTAGGCAGAGCCCCTCACTGACTCTATTCAAGAGAAATCTTGATGAGTGGATGGGAGATCGTAAGTTTACCCCAGGGGTCACATCTGTGTCACTGCTAGACAGGGGCACAGTAAACTAATTCTATTATATAAGGGGACCTTCATTGTGTCACTACTAGACAGAGGCACAGTATTCCAAATTTATTCTGTACATTTTTGTACCATTTCATGGGGTGGCAAAAGCCACATCACTATGGCTAGGCTTACAAATGCCCCAGGGCAGATAGCCTAGTACTATACTATGAAACTATGAAACTATAAGAGGTTGATAGGTATGGCTATGATGCTTTGAACAAATTCACATGATGTTACTTAAAACTGTACATAGAATATGTAAGGTAAAGGTGAAAGGAGAAACTAAAATTTAAATATATACACATGTTGTAGAAAATACCCATCCCAAAGAAAGCGATGATGTGGCATTACAGGCATACAGGCATACTCTGAGCAAGAACTTCAGCAAATAATAGGGAAAAGAATGCATAACTGAGTACAGATACGATGTTGTAATGGAAGCAAATGGGGGACATTATAAGAAGCTGAGAAATGAGACAGAAGGGAGAATACTGGAACAGGATAACAACTTCAAATATCTGGAAGGGGTGTTTGAGGAGAAGACAAATCTGAATGAGGAGGTCAATGCTAGAATTAGAGGAGCTACAGTCAACTGCCACAGAGTGTCAGGGATAGTGACGACAGAAGAAAGCCAAAGAAGCTGAAAAATAAGGTGAATAAAACAGTGGTACTGTAAATACTACTGTATGGTACAAAAACCCAGGCAGTAAAGGCAGAGCAAATCAGGACTCTAAAGGTGATGGAGATGAAGTGCCTAACATGGATGATAGGATGATATTGTGTGACTGACAAAGAAATAAGGACAAGAGCAGAAGCCCAAGTAGCTCCAACTGCAGAAAAGTACAACGAAAACATATTACAGTGGTTAGGGCACATGGGCAAAAAAGTAGAAGAAAATCTGCTGAAGAAAATTTGGGACAGAAATAAGGCAAGAGGAAATGAGGGTATCCAGCAAATAGGTGGATTAATTGTGTGAGCTGCAATAGTCAGGCATTAGTGTTAAAGAAGACTGGAGAGTGGTACTGATCAGAGAGTGATATGGCAACACTTGATATGACACCCCAACTCCATGTAGAAAATGGGGAAAAAGGGGACCTGATATTGATGGGATTAAATTGGAAGGAAGTCATTGAATGGGATTAAATTGGAAGGAAGTCATGTGATGAGATTAAATTGGAAGGAAGTCATGCAGTCTTTTTAATTCACTTGCATTGAAAAAGAAAAACTTATTAGTACAGATGGAATAGGTACAAAAAATGCATGAAAATCTGTGCTGTGCTCTTTTTTGTGCTTAATAAATCAAAGCATATAGCAACACTCAATAGAAATGGGGACAGAACTAGGCACATATATTAAGCAAGTGTAAGAATAACTTTAGTGCCTCACCAAATAGTAAACAAAATCATGTCAAAAATATTGCAAAACACACTTATGGGATAGTTAAGCAACCATCCTCTGTGTGTTCTCTATGCTGCACAAAAGGAGATGTCTTATAATAGAGTCCAGTAGATTGATGGGCCTGACTGAGGGTGCTTGTGAGTATAGAAAAACATACTGTTAAGTAATAGCTTAAGTTTCTTCTGTTTTACTTATTTTCTGACTATAAATGCAGAAGTAATTCATACACAAAGATAATAAAAGAAGTCGATTGCTTTCACTTGACAATTGCAGCGCAATCCCAATCAGCTAGAGAGGAGTAAATTCAGAAGGTCAGGAATTTCAAATGTATTGCCATTTTTTTATGTTACATCAGTATATCTATTTAGTATGAGTAGACTGCAAATGTAAAAATGTAAAAACCACTACCACTTAATAGCAATATATTGATTGTAACCATATTTCTAGAACCATTTCATAGAGTTTTGTTTTGCCTGAATAAAATGTAAAATCACTGTTAATAAAGATTACACCGATGTTTATACATTATGAGTCCACTGATCGTCTCTAATTTTTTAGTGTCTCTACTCTCCCTCTCTCTTTTTTCCTATTTTAATTATGCATTCCTTTGCCCTTCTTTATTTTCTTCTTTCACATTTCTGTTCATTTTTCTACAGCTCCAGTATCTCCAATAGCAGTCCAACCATGATCCTCCCAGTTCAGGGGGCATCCACTCACTGTCCTCCTGAAATATCCTCAAGGGATCGGGTTGGTGGCACCGGTCATATAGGCATTTCAGCACAAGACTTGGTTGAGGATGTGGTAGATTGGGTAGTGGAAAGACAGCTTCAGACAGTCCAGGATGCCCTTCAGTGGGTTCAGAACAGACCTCCATCCTCAAAACATCAAAGTCTACCACTGCAATACCATCAGGCAATGGAAATGTTTGAGGTACTCTCTCCTACACCCACCGACCTACTTTCTACTCAAACTTCACTCTTAAGAAAAATAAATAAAAAAATTGAAAAATAAGGAAGTCTATTCCCCCCAAAAAATAAAGTACCCCTCTTCTCCCATCTCCCACCTCATCCAACACAACCCTCTTTTTTATGTCTCCCCTTTTCCAATATTTCCTGTCTTCCCCTTTTCGTTTTTTTAAGAAACCAACAGTGTTTCCACATAAGTATACCCCTAAATAATGCATTTCATTATCTTTTTAAAAGTAAATAACAATACCTGTACTGTGTGCTGCTTACCTTAAATCCTGAAAATATGCTTGTGCATTTCTGTGTTCAGTCATTCATAATGCCTGAAAATTTCTGAAATTAAATGAGCATTTACATTTTCCCATAGTACTTTGCTTAAGGAATAACTTCAGCAAGTTTACACATTTGATGAAAGTGGGTATTTTTTTAAAATGCTTTTGCACTTACTTATTCATTGTGAATAACCTTTGATGACTGAATTTGCATATAGGAATAGTAGCTCTCTTTGTGAATAAGTGCTATGAATGTACAAATATCAGGACAATGAATGCCACCTATAGCTCTACTGTATCAGTTTTATTACTTAAAATATTGAAAGTACATTGCACAAGGATGTCTTTAATGTACCCTGGAGCAGTGTTAAGGGTTGTTTCCACCAACATAGCTTTCCCACAATATATCTGTGGCACTTTGTTCACATATCTTATAGTAAGCAGTTGTTATCTGAGATAACATACTTCCCCTGATGTTCTATGAAGGTTTTTGATTCATAAGCATATGGTACACCTTCCTGCAGAATCATTGCATGTGTGCCACTTTGGCTGGCATTCACTTGAAATACAAACAATTTAGGCACAGCAAAATACTTTAATTGGGGAAATGATTAAGCATTTCAAACCTCTTTTTTTTTTGTTTTTTACCCCAGTAAAATGCTACATCATGTTCAAATATTTTGTAATGGCAAAGTCACACCGAAGAGATTCTGAATTAACTTAAAAAGTTACTGCATCATTCCTGTAAGTGTCATGGGAGTATGTTTTCCTCTGGCCAAAACATCCACATTATGGAAATGTGTTAGCATCATATTACTAAGGGGTCAATGTCAGGTAACTCCTGTATACACCTACCCGATTACTACACCCAGTTATGCTGTTAAACAGGAATAATCATAAAATATCAACAAAAGGATGTATCTCCAAGTTGGTGCTAACCTCAATCCCAATCTCTTTGTGACTGTAATGTTAGGAAATAATCCCTTTTGATGGGTTATTTCCTAACATTAATTCCCTACAGAGAGAAAGCTCCTGGCATAAGGATGGAGTTGTGCTATGGATTTGGTATTTCATTTGTTTATTACCTGTGCTTGTTGTTATTTGGGAGAGTAGTATGATGATTATCATGCCAGGCATGGTCATAAATATTGATTCATGGAGTCACAGATCGTTACTAGAATAACAACCTGAGGGGCCTAACTAAGTCTAGCCAAATTTTCCTGAAAGAATAATGATGATGTCCTGTATCCAAACAGGACATTAAAGGCCAGGCATTTATAAGCTACACCTGTCCATAACGGACATGGGTGCCAGGCCCGGTGTAAATGTTATATTCCTCATTATAATTATGATGCTGATAATGGCATTCTATACATTCACCATTCAGGGAGACATACTAGCTTGTCTGCTTCTTTCATTTTTGCATGCACTCTGTAGAGCGCCACGTTTCTTTGGACCAAAGTCCCTTCATATGTACACATTGCTATGTATGCAGCTGATAGTGTGTGCTCCACCAGATGCAGGTGGATAAAGAATGACATATGTATGCATGTCACAGCCAGTCAATAACCTTTAGCTGTGGATGAGATGTATAGCAGTAGCTAGATGGCTGATAGAAATAATAACCAAACAAAAGAAAATAAAAAAATATAAATCCAAAAGGTGCCAGCAGCAAGAGGTTCACACCATAAAATTTGATTTATTGCACAAACCCCAAATAAAATGCACCGAAAAGTGCTTTCATCACAAATGCTTAGAGACTTCATCCCAAATTTTATGTCACAGTAAACACAGTGCTATTACATTTGTAACATTTTGTAAACAACTTAGAATATCTCAGCAGCCAATCAAGTTACACACATACTATCAGCAGAATTTTATTCATCTGGCTGAGAGCTTTCATATGAGGCTAAGGAGTTCTGTCTGTGTTACTTGGTTGATGAGATATTTAGAAAAAAGCAAAAATTGTATCTATATGAATTAATATAATAAAAGCAACAGTAATCTGCATTATACAGTGTTCAAATATTAATGCAATTGAGTTGACAATTGTGTAAGTTTTAAGATGGAATCTTTTAAAACCTTCTGCATTGCATGATTTTGGAATTATTGATGCAAATATGAACAAGCAACATTTGACAGCTACAGGTGTCACTAGGAGTTAACTGCAAATGCACCTGGAGGCATCACTTGGATATAATGAGTTAACACAAGAAAAGTGATGATATTTTGTACAGGCATGTATATCATGACAATGTACATGCATTGAAGAGCTGCAGTGATCATAATGATGCATACACTGGTTCTGTGTTAAGAATATTAAAAGCTAGGTTTTAGGTGCATGATCCATTCACTCTATGCATCAGACTACATCACACAATAGCACAAATAGAAAAGTGCCAGGTTGTTTGTAAAGCAACATCTGCGCAGGTGTTTCCATCTAGGCACACCACACAGTGCAGGTAATCCTCAAATATTATGGGCCACAGTGCTGACCTGACATGTCAAGAAAAAAAAATGTGTGATTAGCAATCCAACATGGATGCTGGTATTTCTAGTATATTTTTGCTGAATTTTGCTATTCATAGTTAGAATGAACTGCATTGAACTTTCGGACTCACCATAGGAAACAGCTTTGTAACTAAGGTGTTCCAGGGCAGCTCATATCCATGCTAGCCATTGTCCTGTATAAATGGATGATAACACACATCTGTACTGATTTCAGCACTTAGCTGTACATTTATGTCATGCATCTACTGCCACAGTTAACATGGAATTCAGAAAATTGGTCACTGCAAGTCAAACTCTATAATTCAAACTATTAATAACATTATCATTCTCAAGCCATGTTATATTATTGTAGGGATTGTGATTTTTTTTTTACTAATAGCTAGATGTCACAATGATTAGTTATGGATTATTTATATGAGTAGTATCTTTTTCTGGAAGCATGAAACTACCTATATCTTGCACTACTAAATTGGAGGACAGAGCTTTATGCAAACAGGTGTAAACAGTATTAATTATCTCACAATATGTAGTCTGGTTCATATGTATTTCTTGGCATCAGTCGTCTGACTGCCAATGCCTGTAATGACAAAGCACCCTCATGGTGTAGTTCTGTCAACTTGAATCCATTATCTCTCTCTCTCTCTCTCCTGTGACAAGGCCACCTCTGTGGCCCCCTCTATGAAACACTGCTCCTCCTTCATGATAATTGCAAGGACCAGTCCATCTTATAAGAGAAAGGAGTGGTTATTCAAACTGAAATTCTAACTCACAGTACAGCTCTACTGTAACTTATTGCATTTTTGTCTTCATCATTGTACACATGCAAATAATTATTAACTAACAAAGAAAAGGAGATATAAAACTACATCTACAAAATAAGTTATCATCCCTTCCTGTATCTAAAACAGGAACATAATACCTTATTAACTTGATTGCACATCTCAGTCCAGACACTTTCATCCACTGCATTTTTGTACCTTATCTATTACATTTTACCACATTAATGACTGTCAAACTTTCATTATTTTGTACTATATTACCATACAGCTCTTATCACATTTGTTGTTAGCACTGACAGTAAAGCACAGTCCATAGCCAGTTCATTATATGAGATACTACACACATCAGAATGATATCATCAGCATATATAAGAATCACTGCAATAGCTACCACATTCACTAACTCATATTTTATGTCTGTTCTTCTTGTATATATAACATAGATCAAAACATTTTGTAGTCCATGGAGTACCACTATTACCCTCTAAAATCATGGAAAAGGCAAGTTTGTTATTCGCCTTTCTGCCATCAAGATTCCTCTATTGCGGAGTAAGTATTAAACTGTGGACTGCACTATGTAAGTACACAGAAAAGCATTTTGCATGAGTGATATAATAATTGTTTGCCTCTTAGAAATGCTGCTCACAAAATTCCACTATGCAAATATATCTTCTCATCATCATCAACATATTGCTTATGATGCAGCCAGATACCTATTTTTAATCAAGAACAGGCATTCTGACATCATCAACGTGTGCAGATATTCTCATCTATGGTCATTATATCCAGACTCTTGAAAATCAATGGCAGAATAGCTGGATGGACTGTATGGAGCTCATAATGCACAATTCAGGAAAACTAGGAGTTGATAAGAAACTAAAATAGGTATGCAGGGAAGGAATTGAAAGTAGCCATTATAGAAACAAAAGCAAAGAAAAATATGCAGATATGGGAGATCAGGATGCAGGAATGTATTCTGTTTGGATGAGGATCTAATTCATTTTAAAGAAAATTACATATTAGAAGAGGTAGGCAGTAAACAAAGGATAGAGAGGGTGAAGAGCAAAACATGGAAAGGAAGGCAGCTGTGGTGGACACTGAACTGTTGACCTAAAAACTAAAAATGCAAACAATGATAAAAGTAGGAATAGAAATGGATGATAAGAGATATCAATATAGAAACAGAGGGTGGACCTAGTTTTAGTATTTTTAGTTGGGGTAGAAAAACAATCTGATGATCAATGAGAACACAACAGATGAATACATATTAATTGACCATAAATGCCTAAAGAAATACAGACATATAACAATGTCCATGCAAAATGCCAGTCAGATGTGTGCCTAGTCTGTACAGCCACATTATACCTATAGGATAGTGTGAGTATTAATACAAACACATCCTATGTGTTACACATAGACACAGACACATCAAAGGTCTGCAGTTTTGTGTTCCAGTCCTACAATGTATATCACAAACATGCAGTTATAATATTGTAAAAAATTAAACAAGCATTGCCATGACATCACTAAATGGAGATAAGGTTAGATGGAAATAGCAGTTTGGATCAGGGATATAGTGCAGAAAATGGGAAAATGTCATAGACAGGGACCTCTGGTTTTCACATCTTGGTCAGATGGTAGAATCCTTAGATATATTCTGCTGATGTTTTGGATGGGTGCAGAAAGTATTGCACATTGAACCTGTGTTACCATGTTAGTGACCTCAACATTCTAGACTTCAGTACCACAAAAATAGCTCCCTAATCTTCATATTAATCATCATCATCATCATCAGCTACAGTTTTCCTATTTTCTACATGGGGTCAGGGTGTCATGTTAACTGTTGTCATCTCTCTTCATTCAATATCACACTCCTGCCTTCTTCAACACTCATGACTGACTGTTGCAGATCTTCTCTCATGCAATCCATCCACTTCTTGTCTGGATGTCCTTGTTTCCTCTCACTTTCCTTCAGTCTGTCCGATCCTCCTCACCAAATTGTCTTCTGCTTTTCTGCACATGTGCCTGAACCACTGTAATCTGTTCTTCTTAATCTTTCCTGCATTTGGAGCTGCTTTGATTTCTGCTCTTATGTACTAATTTCTTTGTCTGTCCTACAATGCATATTCTCAGGCACTTTATTTCCATCACCTCTAGCTTTCACATCTGCTCTGTCTTTACTGCTAAGGTTTATGTATCATACAGTAGTATTGGTTGTACCACTGTTTTGGCTGCAACCCCTCTGATTCTAGCTTTGTCCTCTTCATTCAGACTTCCCTTCTCCTCAACCACCTCTCACAGATAATTGAAACTATTAACCTGTTATGCTATCTTCTCTTCTGTCTCAGTTCTCAGCTTCTTCTGGTTTCCCCAGTTTGCTGTCATTACCACTGTCTTATCTGTGCTATGTTTCATCCCATTTGCCTACAGTTTTGTATCCTTTGTTGAAGTTCTTCCTCAGAGTCTGCCTGTAATTCCACATCAACTGCATACAGCAATTTTGTTGACCTGCCACCTTCAATCTCTTTGCTAATGTATTCCATCACCCATATGAACAGCAGTAGGCTCAGAGATGAACTCTGGTACACACCCAATCCCACTGTGAACCCCTCTGTGAGACCAAACACTGTTTGACTTTAGTCACTGGATCTTTGCACATAGCCTGCACTAATTCTACCAATGTTTCTGGGACTTTGAACCACTGCAGTACTGCCCAAATCAACTTTCTTGGAACCTTGTCATATGCTTACTCCAAATCTAAGAATGCCCAGATGGACTCTTTCCTCATCTCTGACTTCTTCTCAGCTATCTATCTCACTGCAAACAATGGGTCAGTTATGCTGCATTCTGATATGAATTTGAACTGCTTACCTTCCATCTTACTTTCTACTACTCTGCATATCCATTTATCAGTCACTCTCTACAGAACTTTTATGTAATGTGACAGGAGTTTGATACCTTTGTACTGCCCATAGTTGTGGATGTCCCTTTTGTTCTTGTACATAGGCCTGAGTATTCTTGTTCTCCAGTCATCTGGGACATGCCTTTCTTTACACACTGCTATGATTACCCTCAGGAACTGTTTCTCCTCTGTCTCATCCAGCACCTTTATCATATCTGCTGTGACTTCATCTGAGCCTGCTGCTTTCCCTGACTTCATTTTCCTTACTGCTGTTCTTACTTCTTCTATGCTGGGCTCCTCTTCTTCTCTCATCATAGGCTGTGTCTGGGGAAGTTCAGTTTCTGTGTTTTTATTTATTCAGAAATTGTAGGAAGCAGTCCTTCCATCTGCCTTTGATGTCATGTGGACTGGTGAGCAGGTTGTTGCTGACATCCCTTATGAAAGGTGTCTGACTATTTTTTCCATCTTTCTGTCTTTGCCTTGCAACCTGATATAGTTTCTTTGTGCCACCTACTGACTAACTTTCCAGAAGCTAGCAGAGTGCCTCCGATGCCCTGTTCTTTGCTATTGCAACTTCTTTCTTAGCTTCCTGGTTAGCTAACTAGTATTCCTTCCTAGTCTGGTCCATCTTTTCTATCTCCCATTTTTTCCTGCACTGCTTCTTTCTTTTGATGACTTCCTGGACATCTACATTCTACCACCAGTTTTCCTTATGTACTTTATTTCCATACCTGGCTTGGCCACACGTCTGTTCTGTAGTCCTCACATATGCAGTTTTGAGGCACTGCCATTCTTCTTCTTCAACTCCACCTATTTCCTCCTCTTCTTGGGCTGTTAGATCCCTGAGTAATTCCTTTAACTGTTATACTTTTTCTGTAGGCAACTTCCAGGTCTTCAGCCTGGTGTCTCTTGACATTATAGCCTTCTCTAACCACTGCTTGCAGCTGATTGTGGCAACCAGCGATTTATGTTGTGGGTTGTCAGCTTCACTGAGGATGACTTTGCAACCGCTGATTATACGCCAGTGTCCTTTCCTTACTAGGAGGAAGTCAATCTGAGTTGCATGTTGGACACTCTTGCGTGTGATCTTGTGACTGTCTCTCTTTCTGAGCCATGTGTGGGCTACTATCAAGCCATTTGCCAAATGGAAGTCTAAAATGTCCTCTCCCTCTTTATTTCTGTTGCCCCACCCATCTGGACCCAGGCAGTCCTCATTTCCTGGTCTGTCTATCCTGATATGTGCATTCGAGTCACCCATTGTTAACACCAATTCATGTTGTCCTCCTTTATCTAGTGGGTCCTGAATCTGCTGTCTGAATGCACTCTTTTCCTCATTATCATGCAGCACGGGCTGAGATTATGACTACCGTCCTATCATTACACTGGAATCTGATTGCCATGAGTCTGTCACTGATTCTGATGGTAACCCTCACTGATTTCTGAAGCCTTTCTTTAGTCACATTTCCCACACCATTTTCTAGCCTGTCCTCCTCCTGAGTAGTAGCAGAATCTTGATCCCAAGTGGATTTGCTGCATTTTCCTTCCATCTTGTTGCTTGGATACATAGGATGTCCAACCTCCTCCATAACATCATATCATTCACTTCCAGGCTGCATCCTGTCAGTGAACCTGCATTGAGTGTAGCAATTCTTAGTTCATGTTTGACAGATTTGATTGTTTTTTTGTCTTGCTTTCACTCAATAAACTCAGGCTGGGCAACTGGATACCAGCCAGCCAGTAGATTATTGGCTGCTGGACTTTAAACTGGCCAATAGATACACACCTCTCTCACTGTCTGGTCCTCAATCCACTTATCACAAATACCCATGCCCATTTGGCAACATTAATCAACATGACTGAATAACTTAGAGCCATATTTGACTTTGTCAAGTGGCTAGCCCAAACACAGTGCACAGTCTGTGATCTATGTTCTCCTGTCTGTGATCTATGTTCTCCTGACTTGAGGATACTGCACACCACAGTAGATGCCCAATCGGTTGGTCAATATTACTTTTCCCCCTATAAGGCACAATTTAGAGTTTGTGCTGCTGCCTACAGTTTGATTGTTGAGTTTGAGATGGAAACACTCAGCATATTTTTTGAAGATGGTAGGAACCCCATCAAGACTTAGGCAAAACATGCAAAGTACAAACAGGCATTGGCCAGAAGTCAAGGTCAAACATTGTACCTTTTGCATTGGAGGCAAAGACCTTAACCATTTTGACAACTAGTCCCTTAAACAATTTCCTAGCTTCATATCTAAGACTGTGAGACCAGCCAGATTATGCACATCATTTGCCTAGAGCAGTGTAGAGTCAGGATTGTTAGAGCCCCATGGAATACCTTGAAAAATATGAATAAAATAGTGGTCTACATTATGATCCCTGAGTATCTGCAGAAGCATGGGGGTGTTGGGGGTGAAACCTGTATGTAAAACACAATTTTCTATATATGTATGAAAGATATAGTGTAGAAATTAATGTTATAACGTTAGGTTTGTGGTAGCTGAATACATTTACATGGAGTATGGTCAACTGATTTCTTGATGAATACAGTTTTTGATAGTTATTTTTAGATAAATTATAAAAAGGTAGGTAAAGTGTATACAGTTTAAGTTTCAATATATAAATGCAAATATCTAGATAGATACTGGGGGATTCGTGAAAGCCTACATGATAATTTTTACTGTGTACACATCTCAGTGTGATATGCATATGGGCATGAAAAGTTTTAGATTCAGTAAACTCCGTATAGTGGTGCCCAACAGCACACATTAGTTCTCAAATGTGCAAACTTTTGTGGCATACAAATTACAGCATAAGTAGCTGAATGTTATGTTAATGAAGCAAATCAATATGGTGGAGCAATTCAAAAACCTCTAAACCAACCATGCAGATTCTGTGTGTGTGTGTTGGCCGTGTATTCGGAAACTTTTTATGTACAGCCACAGAAGGGAGTCTACATGGAAGCAAGATCAAGTTAAAGCTTTGAAAATTTGCACAGAACTAACCTCAGAATGAAACCCTACATATAGTATGACCTAATTACACACTGTGGATGTTAGAATATCAGTCACAAAATAAAAAATATATTTTTAAGGCCATGACATAAATGCACCTTTGCTCCCCCACCCCCAAAAGAAAACGTAATTGTATGTAATGCAGGCTGCTAAAATGTTTGAACATCCTGAAACAGGGTATTATATTGTAAAGTAAGCATATGTAGTACGTAGCAGATATACGGGCAAAGTAATAGCCTCCCTTGTGTTTACAACGCTGTGCTCTCACGCAGTTTCTCCGCTGACATGACTACTAACCAATTAGATTCCAGGCTGTCAGCATAGTGAAGATGCAAATTAAGTTAAAACTCATTGTAATTGCTGAATCCCCAAAAGGAGTAACCCTGTAGGGATGTTAACTTCATGTGAGCACTTCCACTGTGTTTTTGTTTTCAATGGATGTCAACAGTAAGTGATGACATCAGGTAGTGAGTTAAGTTGCACTTTCAAATTTGTACAGGTGGGTCTGTGGAGAGTGAAAGTGCATGCAATCCATATAGAAATCACAGGCTGTGTGTCATCCCTGAAATATTGTTGTAAAAGGTGTCTTCTCTGTCAGTTTCAAATAATATTTGTACATTTTTTTATGTCCTTGTTTGTGCGATGGTTCACTAGCATACCCGCGGGAAATAGATGAATGAATTGCAGCTTTTGTTGCACCTGTTATGTAGATAGTCCTGTGGCACGATATGTATGTTTAGGGCTAGAGTGCAGATGGTTCTGGGTTTGGGAACAGGGGGGAAAGATTTCTTTCTTATGCTCAATGTTTGTGCAATATCATGAGAATGAAGGAAAATAATTGCAATTTTGCCATGCTTATTTTATTTATGCACAGCTGCAGGGAGGGTGTGGAGGTGCACCTAGCACACTGATGAGCAAGCAGCAGGTGTATGCAATAGATGCTAATTACAGTATAACCAGATGAATTCCATTTTCTTGAACCTATCCAACACAGTGCAGCTATTCAACATACTATAAAGCATCCATGTAACCTCCATTCTTGTTTTCCTTAAGTACTTCAATACTGCTGGAGTAGAACAAGGAAATTTTAACTGGCACATAAGCCTTAAGGGCTGCTGCAGCTATTCTACATTTGCATGTGTTACAGGTTGATGTTAATGTTGCTGGTGCTGATGACAATATGCCTAGGCTGACAAGGAAAAGATTGTTCAGGCCCATGGTAACTTATAAGATGCTACATGTCCTGGAGATTGTAGAGCACTTCAGGCTGAACAGGGACACCTAACATGAATTCTGTGAGTTTTGCTGCCCTCAACTCAGAGCCAGATCCAAATGAGGGGAACCCATCTCAGTGGAAACTAAGGTATATGTAGCCCTTAGAATATTAGCTATAGGTACTTTTCAAAGACCAACTGGGGATATGATGGGTGTGTCACAGGCATTACCATCTAAGAACCTCCACCAATTCCTGGATGCTAGGCTCATACATGCCAGTGAGCACATATGTTTTCCTCACATTTCTGAGGAGAGAGCTAGCAATATGCAACAGTTCTACCCTGTAGCACACTACTCTGAAGTACTGGGTGCCATAGATTGCACTCATGTACTCATCAAGGCAACACCTGATGAGGAGGGTAGAATCAATATGAACTTCAAGGGATACCACTCCATCAACTGCCAAGTTGTGTGCAATGCCCAGGGAATTATATTGAATCTGGCACATATCACAGCTGTATCAGATGTTTGCTGGGGGGCATCCCACAGGGCCATTTACTGGGGGATGCTCTCTATGCACTGGAACTGTGGATGATGACACCCATCAGAAGTGCACACACACCCACGGAAGAATACCATAATGAGGCACACTCAAACCAGAAACATCATACAGCAACTGGTTGGGCTGTTGAAGTCACAGTTCCAGTGCATAGATACATCTGGTGGAGCCCTGCAGTATAATACAAAGACATGTACACAAGTCTTCACAGTATTTGCTATGTTACACAGTCTGATCTTGCAGAAACAGCTGCAGCTGGATCAGCTAGGGGAAGGGACGCACATCCACCCACCAATGCCTAGGTCACCACAGCCACAGTCAGAGGAAGGCTCAGAGGAGGAACCTCCAGCTACTGTGCCTGCAGGCAGATGTAGGTGTGGACATTATGCCCTTGTGTTGTCTAAAAGACAATGAATAGCACATTCACTGACCACATAGATGTCTAATACCTTTCTCCTTCTCACATATGTAGTAAAATTGATGCCGGGCAACTGATACAACCTGTACCTCCCCATGTATTGGCTGTGTACTGCTTGCATCAGATAGAGACAGCCCTGGACTGAGAATGTGTTCACTGCTGCATTTGCAAGGTACGTCCTGAACCTAGCATATAGTTTTTGAATGATATTATGGCATATCCCTGTATTTAGTAGGTTGAAACAGTAATTAAGTTAGTATTGCCATGGATTTTAACATGTGACAGCAGAGTGCCATTTTGTTTACTCATATGTGTCCATTATTAACTACTAGGCCTCAGGATTCAAAGATTCACATAGTCCTACTTCTGAAGTATACTGATGCTCACTAAATGGCCTTATTTTTACACCATACCTTTGCAATGGAAAATCTGTAACGAGATAAGTTAGACAGTACTGATACACATTGCAGTTTATGACTTCACAGCCCTTCCCAAGATCAAACATTAGGCAGGAAGCAGAACATGGAGAGCAACATCATATCCTTGTTTGTGCTGTAGCAGTAACAACTTTGCTTACCCAAAAAAGAACAAGCTATGCTTGTTTGTGACATGACAGTACACAAGCTCCCCCCCAAGAGCAGTGCAGCCTTGCTTGTGCCATAACAGTAACTCAGCAATGGTCCCCCCAAAAGAACAGTATATGGCTGTTTGTACCATCCATCCTGGCCTTCACTTGCTGTGAAATGCACATCATATAACTCCCCAGTTAATATCCACACACATTTTAAGACCAAGGATATTGAATGCCTTACACACTTGAATGTTTCACAGTACTGCTTAGATAACTTATAAAGTACCAAGAAACACAGACAAGTAAAACAAAGCTGTATATTTGCAAGCAGAATCCTAACAGGTTGTGTGATCAGTAAGTGTGCTATGTCCAAATATAACCAAGTGGGTTAAAAGTACAAGTCACAGCTGAAGATCGCATAGCAGTGTACATTCTGATGCATTTGTTTGTGTGAACATTTACTTCAGTTCTTTAATGCAAAACTGTTTGTGTGGCAAAGAGGGATAAGGCATCCATCCTGTTTTCTGAATCTGCAGTGGTGTGAAAGTTCAAATCTTGATCTATGTAGAAATATCTGATGTGTAATATAATTTTGTAGTGTGTATGTCATACCTTGCTTCTGCTCACTTCACATATATCTCCCTTTCCATTTGTTTTCCTTCTTTTGTATTCCACTGTGTTTGCAATGCACTGCATAGCACAAGTAAATAACTGCAGGCATGGCTGTGCTTATGTGGCTTGTGTGAAGCGCAGCATTGCTGGAGCCAGACCACCGAGGAAGCAAACAGGCAAACACAGAAACCAGATACATTCACTAAATGCTTTTTGCGATTGGCAAAACAGTGTGGAGTGTCACACATTAGCAATGTTGCTTGCATTTGCACACTACTTACCTACACACAAACATCTGTATCTTGCATGCGAGTACACTTAGTTAACCATAGCATAAATATGCTGCCCAATGCATACCTTTCAACTGTTTAGATAGTTGTAGAATGTCCTGATTTTTGCATCACATTTTTGTCCTGCTCCTTATATTTTTATTTATTTATTTATTTTACATTTGTTAACCGGGAGAGTCCGACTGGATACATGTCCATTTTCAGCGGAGGCCCGGGGAGAAAAGCTCCAAGTACATAACAGACATATGAACAAGATAGTTGAGTTCTAAATACAATATAAAGATACATCACATCTTGGGGAATAAAAACAACAGCAGCAAATAAAAAAAAAACAAAGGTCAGTTACAAAGGCGAGGCGCCTTGTTAAAAAGCGGTTAAGGATAGTGAGGTAAGAGAAGGGTAAATGATAGTGGTTAATCAGGTTTGGAACAGGGACATTTGATGATTGAAGCCAGAAAATAATAACAGACATTTGAATTTCAAAGTTCCTACCCTTCAGACAATTCACGTTAATGCAAATCATGTTATTATATCAACTGTATCAGTTTGCAAGAGCAGTATTTAAACTGTGTTCCTATGTTCGGTCCTTCTTCAACCCAATATATATGGCTTTCTCCAGATTCTTTGCTATAAAAGGTTGAGAGGTATGGCCTAAGGTGCTATGGGAATGTATATATGATGCAGTCTGATTTTAGTCCATGTGTTGGTCACACACCCACAAGCATTACAACCCTTTGGTCTCAGGTTATTTGTTTTCCACACATATATCAACCACATGACAAATTGTAATTTATTATGTTGTGTGCTCCCTCATGGGCAATGCCAGTTGGTGGTGCTTACACCCTTGCTCTGCTAAACACAAACACCTAAATATGTTCAATAAAGGTACTTGTGTTTTTATAGAGCTAGGCTTCTAAGCAGCCTAGTGCTATTAGGCTATTAGGCTCATATTACGGTATGACTCTATGTGTCTATGTAGACCTCCCAAGCTGTTTTTCCTCCCATGACCTGCTGATGTCATCTACTATAAGTGCTCCTGCACTCTTATATACATCAGACTTGTTCCATGACAGATGCATTAAGTACTATGTTCAGTAGTCTTTGCACTTAGATAGTTAGGGGTTCTGCTCTCACTTCAGCTGATTTGGTATGTCTCTGGGTTTCTAGTCAGCAAAATAGAAGAGCTATCTTGCATTTACTTGTCCAGTGGTATGGCTGGCCATTGTTTTTGATAGCTGCTCATCCCTAGACATTCATTCCATACCAGATGCCCAATCTGTTGTCTCTCACAGGCCCTGCTGATGTCATCTACTATAAGTTCACCTGCATGCCTGTGAAAGTCAAACTTATGCTGTGGCATTTGTGTTAAGTACTGTGTTCTGTAGTCTGTGTACTTAGGTAGGGGTTCTAATCTCACTGCAGTCAACTGTGTGTGTGTGACTCTAGGCAGCAGTCTATAAGTGGCATCCTACAGTTACCTATCCAATGGCATCTCTGGCCTTTTTTTGATAGCTGCTCAACCCTACACATTCATTCCATACCAGCCTCCCAAGCTGTCATTTCTCACAGTGCCTGCTGATGTCATCTACTATAAGCTAACCTGCACTCCTGTGTAAGTGAAACTTGTGCCATGGTACATGCATTAAGTACTGTGTTCTGTAGTCTGTCTACTTAGATTGTAGGTGCATGCTAATCTCACTGCAGTCAAATGGGAGTGCATAACTCTAGGCAGCAGAGTATAAGTGGTATCCTACCATTACCTTTCCAATGGCATGGCTGAGCAATTTTTTGATAGCTGCTCATCCCTACACATTAATTTCATACAGGCCTCCCAAGCTGTTGTCTCTCACAGGCCTGTTGATGATAGCCGCTCATCCATACATAGTCATCCCATACCAGCCATGCAAACTGTTGTCCCTCACAGGGCCTTCTGATGTCATCTGCTATAGGTTCAACTGCACTTCTATGTATGTCAGACTTGTGCTGTGGCACATGTGTTAAGTAGTGTGCTCTGTAGTCTGTGCACTTAGGTAGGGGTTCTGTTCTCACTTCAGTTGACTCTGTGTGTCTCTAATCAGCAGAATTGAAATGCCATCCTATAGCTATTTCTCCAAGAGTATGGCTGGGCATTTTTTAATAGCTGCTTATCCCTACACATTCATTCCATACCAGCTTCCCAAGCTGTTTTCTTTCATAGGGCATGCTGATGTCATCCACTATTAAGTTCACCTGCACACCTGTGTAAGTCAGACTTGTGCCGAGACATGTGTATTAAGTATTGTATTCTGTAGACTGCTTACTTAGATAAGTAGTAATTCTAATCTTACTGCAGTCAACTTGGTGCGTGTGATTCTAGGCAGCAGAAGAGAAGTGCTATCCTACATTTACCTCTCCAATGGCATGGCTGGCCATTTTTTGATAGCTGCTTATCCCTACTCATTCATTCCATGCTGGCTTCCCAAGCTGTTTTCTCTCACAGGGCCTGCTGATGTCATCTACTATTAAATTCACCTGTACAAGTCAGACTTGTGGCATGGTGCATGCATTAAGTACTGTGTTCTGTAGTCTGTCTACCTTAGATAGGTTTAGGTTCTATTTGCACTGCAGTCAACTGTAACTTGATATTATAGACAGCTTTTTACATTGATAAGTGGGGCACTATTATTCTCATATGCTCAACAGACATTGCTGATGTCATCAGCTATATCAGTGTATTGTATATGTATGTATCTAACCAGGGCATGATCAGACAATTGTTGTGATGTCAGGCAGACATCACATCATGCAATACAAAACAGATTAAAGTGACATGTGTTTTAATCTGTACACTTACATCATGGCATGGTTTTTAGGCTCTGTGTTAGCATGATGAGAAACCATATGGGGTGTCCTGCAGATGCATGTTTCTGATGAGCTACATGCAACAGAGAACATGATACTGTACTGTCCTGATGAGATTATACTACAGTGCTGTTATGCAATTCAAAGATCTGAATGTGATGGCCTGACTTTTGATGTGCATCATTGTACCGGATAGTCATTAAAGAGAACAGTTAGGAATCTATACCTATTTTTATTATATGTCTTGAAAAGAAAGATAATCAAACATTAAGTATCTCACCTATCTATAAGATACTAAGAGAAGACACTCTAAAGTTTGACTCAGATTTTTGGAATTACTATGTAATGGTTAATGGAGAACAAATATCTGATGAATCCATAAAATTGTTATTGAATTCTACATATGGTACCGCTTCTTCAATATATTGGAGATTGTATACATAGAAATTTATGAACAGGAATTTCTATACTCCACATAAAATAAATCTTATACTCAAAAACAGTGAAAGTAAATGTTGGAAATGTGATGAATTATTAGAGGCCAACTGGGTTCACATGTTCATTGAATGTATAAATGTTGTTCAATACTGGAAAGACTTCAGATATTTTATAAATGCTTTATGGTCTGAAAACTGTCATATTTCTAACTCACTAATTCTATTCAGTGTTCCTTTACCTAATGTAATACCTAAATCTCAGATTCAGTTACTCTGGTCAATTCTTGCAATTGCCAGAAAAGTTATTACTTTGAACTGGAAAAGTAAACAAGATTTGATGTTTAAAGATTTTATTAATTTAGCAAAAGTTGTTTGTAAAAAAAGAACTGCAAACCATTTGTTATAGAACTCATAACATTACTCATAAAAAAAAGCATGGCAAAAATTAGTAAACCTTTTGAACAAATACTGATAACTTCTCATGGATAAAATGATTGTTTATCATGGATGAATGTAAATATTATAAATAGCTGTGTTATTGTATTTATTATACATACATTTGCATATGTTTATAATGAATACAAAATATAAATGTTTTTGAAAAAAAAAAGAGAAGAGTTAGAAAATAATGAGGCACATTGTTGTTGTTGACTTCACAACCTTTACAAGAGAATACACTATAAAGTAGTGAAATGATGATGCTATCCACCATACTACTTGGCAAGGCAAATATAATTCACAGGTTCAATTATCATTTAAACAACACAAAGGTAGATAGGCTATGCAATAATGTAGGTAAGCACCCTGCACATCAGACACAAAACTTTAGTTTCCCTGAATCCAAAAGATAGAAATCAGGGATATGGCACAGTTATCATCACTTGCACAGGGTGTTGTGGGGGGGGGGGTGCAGGAGGCCTAGGCTGACAACAAAGGTTGTTGAGTGTGTATGAGTAAGAATGGGGAAGCAGGCAGGCTGAACCATGTAACTGATATGTGTGTGTCTGTAGGGGTCCTCCATGTGAAAGTGGTGTGTGACAGTGTGCAAGAACACAGCCAAACGCAGTGCTAGGTCTACATCTTGGTATGTAGGAAAGGTGTGAGCTGTGTATGGTAGAGTTGTCTGTTCATCCTTGTCACCCCTGACCATGAGACCTGGCTCTGCCAAGTGATGCACTGGTACCTCCACCCCCAAGGTCAGATGCAGTGGTACTACCTGAATGTGATTCCTGTTTGCTGGCTGTGTCCCTTTGTGGGAACACCCAAGAGCATGACCCCATAGCCTGCAACACCTGGGTGTGGACAGCACACTCGCTGATGGTGCAGAGGAACTACTACCACTATGGGAGCGTGATTGGGAATGATTACATTGTATGCAGCAAATGGTGTGGCTGACCTACAATGCCCCCCACCCAGTAGACATGTCATCACAGACACTGCACAGTCCATGATATAAATTACTTGTTCCATCACAGACACTCCAATGTGTCATTCAACTGGTCAATTGAATAGGCCACACAACGGAGGCAGTCATGGATGTCAGACTGTGCTACATCTATAACCTTGAGCATTTGTCTGCAGCACCTAACAGAACATGACTGTGCCTCCATAATGGTCCTAAACATCTGTTGAGTGACATGGGAAGAGACACTTACACCAGGTGGAGGAGGAACAGCAAGCCTCTTCTGAGCACCCCTGTCAACCCTCCTGTGTGACACTTCACTAACATTTTGGCTACAGACAGATTCAACAGAGACTGAAGCTGCAGTAGCCACACTCCCCTGATAAATGTCCTTGCCCTCAACCTGTCCAATATCTCTGGCCTCAGTGGACTGGGTAGACATAGGCCTACTGTCTGTGTCTGGGGAAAATGAAGGGGATCACTGGATGTCAACCTCTGTGCCAGATTCAACCACTACACCCCCAACTGGGCCTTGGTTTGGCCACCACCACCATCAGTGTCTGTTGAGACACTAATATCAGGTGTCAGAGAGCCCACATTCCCACTGTCATGCCTACCTGTGATAAAAAGGGAAAAAGACAGGATACATTAATACCTGCACTACTATGATGCAATATATGCTAAATAAGTACACTTCTGCCACTTTTACATACAGTACAGCAATACATACAACAGGCCTGAGAGAATACATTATGAGATATCTTGAAATTTACCTACCATACTTACATAAATGTGCAGCCTGCATCTCTGTATTCCTGATTACCCTGAAATAAGTAAAGCAAGAGGTAATGGCAACACCATCACATTTAACAATAAAACAGGGGGTAATACAGTTACACTTCTACATCGGCAGTACCTCAAATGTCAACAAGAATGTGGCTGACAACCTCAGCATATTTCAAAAAATAATAAGACAGAGGATACAAAACAAGGAGACTAACAAGAGAAGCATATCCTTGTTTGTGTCATAACAGTAAGTAAAACATGCTCACCTACCCAAAATAACAGTCCAGTCTAGAAAGTGCCCCAGCACTAACCAATCTTTGCCCCCCCCCCAAAAAAAAAAAAACTGACAGGCTAAGGGAACATTGGGCTAGCAAAGCATCTATGAAAAGCTAAAAGTGCTATCAAAGGACCGGTCCATGTTATGTGTACATATTTATAACACAACATTCCCTTTTCAGGTATTCTTAACACTGTGTACCTGTGAAATGGCTTGACAAGTAAAGCCATGCCATCAGTGCACTTCTAAGTACTGCATATAGATTAAAGTGTAAAAGCCATTACTTCACATTTAGTCTTAACTACCTTGCAGCATATGCATTATGTAGGTAACAAAATGGGAACATACCTGCTAGAGTGCAATACTCCTCTGTAGATATACTATGAAGAAATATAGTTATTTTAGTGAGTTGTACAATGTACTTACTCTCCTCAATATCTGTTTGGTTAGCTACACATTTGCTTTTTATAGTGGAGTACATTATTAATTAATTGCATCTATCTTAGTCTGTGCTCCAGAGATTCTAATTACTGCATAAGTAGGTAAATTGTATACTAATCAACCAATCCCGTGAAGCTATTCGGAAACAAATAAAGCATCCATGCAGACTCCATGCTGTTTTTTAACTAGGGATTTCAGAAAGTGCGGAGCACAGACACAGCATTTACAAGGTAAGTCCAGAACATGTACTGTAATGCATAATACTATTATGATGTGTACTTGTATTTCATCATGTGGTACAGTAAGCAAGTAAAAGGTAGGAGATGTGAACAGAAAAACAAGTAATATGTGCCAGCAGAGAGTTATTTCACTTGTATGCATCCATTAGAAAGTAGTAGTCTTCTTACAAAATGTTTAGTATATAGCATAAGGTCCCTCCAGACTGTTTTTAACTCTTCGAACTTGATTCACTCGTATAATACTCTACAACCACTCCATCTTAACCCTAACCTTAGATTGGATGGGCGCATGTTAAACCTGGAGCAATACCCCCTTCTCCTGAGCACCTCTATTTCTGATCTCTTCCCTTTCAGACATCAGGCACTTTCTAGTCTAAGAACTAATCTGAATTTACCTAAAAATTATCTGATTATATTACGACAAATTAGAGATCTGGTACGTAGGTATCTGGAACACCCCTTGGTATCTGACAATGATATCTCAACTTGTAAAACATTAAGGAAACTCCTTCTCATGAGGAAAAAAATTACCTCAAATTCCTACAAGGTTATTATGTCACTTAAATCCCAGAACGTACTCATCTTTTCCAATTATTGGCCAAAAATTAACTCTTCTGTTAATCAGAGTCTAATCTCTAAGGCTATAAGATTAAGCTCTAAATATATACCTTTTAAAAAGCTGAAATATACTCAGCTGATGATAATCAACAATGCGTACTTTACTCCTGATGACCTTAGTAAAATCTTTCCCAATCAATCCCCTAAATGCCAGTTCTGCCCTAACCAAACTGATGATATTCTCCACATTTTTTGGAGTTGCAAATGTTCCTACAAGCTATGGTGTGCTTTGAGAGTGATACTTGAGAAAATTGGTTATGAAAAGTCTACCCTTTCATGGGAATTTACCATCCTTCATATTCCACCTCCTGGTCTATCTGAGAGGAATTATAAAGTTCTGATCCCTATCTTTATGTTAATTAAATATTATATTTCTTTAAACTGGAAGAACAGACACTCTCTTTCTTGGGGAGCCTTTAAAGCTCTAGCCATTAAACACCTCAAAGCTCATAAATATTTGTTCCACAATATTAAGCATAAGCCAATTATCAAAGAATTTTGGGGAATTCTATTTGATCATATATTAAAATGACTACACTGGTACCATTAGATTCTACTTTGATATTCATGATGTATGTATCTTGTTTTTGGGCAATGTATTATTGTATATAGTTTTTATTGGATTTGCATGTTCTTACTATGTACATACTTAGTGGTATTGAAAGGTTTTTTTTTTTGTTATGTGCATAAATGTGATTATTGAAAATATTAAATAAAGAGAATTAAAAAAAAAAAAAAAGAAACAAACTGTAGGAATGACGTGTTCTACTCCCAGGATTCATCCATGTCACCTTAAGAGCATGACCACTTGCTTGATAAACTCATAACCCCCATCTTTACAGAAAATTCACTTTCTGCTAGCTGACTCAAATTATTCCTTCACCGATTGAGAAAACTAATTCCCAACTTATAAAAGAGCTTAAAATCTACCAGATTTCATTAACCTTGGCAGTCTCATGCAAATTGTTAAAATTCCAACAAAATGAAAAACATACTATACATTCTCCTAACAAGTATTCCTACCAGCTGTCCAAAACTAAATGTTGCCCTTTGAACATTGACCACAATACTCTGGCATTCTTCTCAGACAACAAACCATATTTGATAAAAATAATGCAGCTACTATGGTGCCATAAGCAATTACCTTAAGTCAGTCAAACTGGGACCGTGTATCAGGTCCCCTTCAAAACTTACTCTCAATCATTTGAAGTCATCTACAACAATTTTAAACTATATTTAAAAATTAATTAATTGTGATATAACTATAATGGAAAATTGCACAATAAATCTAAATGGTCGAGTTATGAAAAATCAATAAAGTAGGAAATCAAAACAAAAGAGTATACAAAGTCTTTTAACTTTACCCAGTCCAATGTAGCAATGGATAACGTAAACTCAAGCTGAAGGGAACCTCACTAAACAATCAAAAGAAGCAATGATTCATTCAAGTTAAAACTTGCCATCACAATGAGTCAGCAATAAGGCTGTCTAAAGTCGCACCCAGAAAATGAAGGTGAAGAAACTACAATGTAGCATGCTAGAACAAAACAATATAAATGGAAAGATATATAGTTAAATCAGTAGCATACAGATCTGGAGGAAATTGCAGGCCACAATGAAGAATCTTACCTCACCTGAAATAACATTTAACATGGTCATCTCTACCCTTTGTAAGTTGTGCAATATCATTTTTTTTGGACAGATTAGGTTCCAGAAAGCCTAATTTGTGAATCAGAAATAGCCCAACATGACCTCTTTAGCCTTAAAAGCTGGCTGTATCATTGATATCTGGAAGCACGCTATTGTGGTCACAGTTCACAAGGGAAAACCTTTCACAGTCTCCAAAAACCTGATCAGAGTTACAATTTTGTGGTGTAAGGGGATGGAGAGAATCATCATGGAATGTATACAGACATACTCAGGAAACCTCCATCTCCTTTTTCTAAGCCAGAATGTTTTTTTTTTTTCAGACTTAGATCTTGCACTCAGCTCTTTGTGGTAGAGTGCTGAAGACATGAATATGAGTCTGACTCTGACTACACAAGGTAAAGTAGTGCCTCGGGCCCTGATGGGGATGGGGGAGTGAATGAAAATTAGGATTAGCTCAGCCATTCCAGGTAGAAGAAATGTTAGGTCCTAGTTGGGCTGTATTCCATTGCAAGCAGAGACTTGCAGAAAGCCATAGACCTGGGAGATATAGGGTGGGAACCCCAAGCCAGTGATGGAATATCCCAGGGTAGGGGATGTTGTAGTAGTGCACATATACCAGGGGGAGGATACTGGATTCATTGGGTTGGGTTGACACAGTGCTTATGTAACCTCAGGGATAGGGCCTATACTGGCCTTAGGATAGTGAAAACACCAGAATATCATATGCCAAGAATGATTTAGGTCATTTATTGGAGGAAGACCGTTACAGCTGGCTTAAATGAAAAGGTGAACTGTGGGTACCAGTCCTGAAGATAAGCCATACCAATCCAGCTGGTGGGACAGAGTTCACTTTTTCATATTTGGATTAGAGGGGCAGATCTTTTATTAGTACCAATCTGTTGGATAAGCTAGATGTGTCTGCCTGTGATAAGGGTGCCCAACTTTGTGACTATGCCAAAAGAAACAACTGTGCAGGTAGCAGCATCAAAGCACCATCATGGCTACCTTTATGACTGCACCATGTGGGCAACTCTTGCCTTGATCCCTGGAGAAACCCCTGTGTAACAGAATAAATTGACAAGCTAATTGTAGAGGGAGGCTTGAGAATTGTGTTAGTAAAGTTGTTTGTTGGGCAAAGTATTTGTAATATAACCTGGATTAATGATAAAAAGATTAAAAGAAAAACAGCAAGATTATTAAAGGAACATTTGAAGCTTAAATGATTGTTTCTTTTTTCAATTGGAGTGACTTTAGGGACAGAATAATAATCTGAGATAAAGGACACTCATGCCCCTAAAGTAAACGCCTGTTTTAGTTTTGGGAGTGGCTGTGCGAAATTATTATAATCACTTACAGGGGAAGAATCCTGACTTTTGCTGAAGTATCAGGGTTAATTCAAGAGCGAATCAAATGGCAGCAATAACTCCAAATATGGTCTACGATACAAAAGGTTTGGGTTTTAAAGCCAGGAGGGAAAGCAAAAATGGAAGTAGAAAGTATAATAAATTACTACTGAAGATCCAAAGATAAAAGTTAAATGCAGTTTAATAACAGATTGTAGGAAGCAGAATGCTGAAGAAACGTAAGAATGGGATGATAATTTAAGATGTCTTATTGAAACAGTAACTTGTAATAAACTACTAGCAAAAATTATAGACATTTATTTTCCCCTATTGCTGCATATACTGCTTTGAAAATGGTATACCATCGGCACCTTATTCCAACATAATTAAAATGTAGGGGGTGGTCACAATCAGGCAGTTGTTGGATATGCAGGAAAGGGTAGGAAAACTGCTATCATAAATATGGAACTGTGATTAGTATGACCACAAGGATACTATTAGCTGGTATTGCATATACCTTGCATTGGTTAATGGGGGTTGGGGTTAAAACCAAAATCTGCAAGGAAATACAATGAAAACTTCAACTAAAACCAGAATAACACTACAAAAGGTCACACTTAAATTCCTGAACTCAAAGAACTCTAACTTTATTCACAAGACTCCCTTTCAAAAAAGATGCAATTGTGACGTGTGCATGTGTCTGAAAAGTGATCTACCTTTCTTTTTCTATACAAGGTGTCCTAATTTCTCTAAACCAATGTAAGCCAAGCTCATGTAGCATGACTGTAAACAGATTGATTACATCAGTTGTGACCAGCAGAAGAGATTACATCAACTGTGATCAGCAAAAGGTTTTCCTTGAGCATATGCAGATATTTGTCACAAAAATGTTTAAGCTTCTGGTTAATGTGCATACACAAAGACTTAAGAGTATTACATCAGCAATCTGAGGTGGCAGTGGGAATCTTCTCATGTTGTACTGGGAAAAACATTCCTTGTTCCAACTGAAGTATGCTGTACATTGAATTACTATGGATGCTTTTGAGATGACATTTGTGCATTCTGGGCAGGCTATACAAATGATCTAATTTTTGAAATAAACAGCTGAACTTTTAAAAAAAAAAAAAAAAAAAAAAAGAAAGTAGTAGTCTTCAGCCATGCAAGATTCACACATTCATAACTCTCCAACATACTGGTGATCAATGCATGACCTCAGTTTAGCATCCTATGTGTGTAATAGAATATCTTTGCATAGAGGAGTTGTGCTATAACTTGACCTCAGCTTGGCCCACCTCCTTGAAAGAACAGTGTACTCTTGCAGGCACCATAACAGGAATTCACCTTTGTTCCCACCACCAAAAGGGCAGTTTATGCTTTTTCTGTGCCATCCAACCTGGCCTTCATTTGCTGACAACTACATATCATACTATTCCCAGTTAATATATGCACACAATGCAAGGTAAATGAGGTAGACTGGCTTTCACACTGCATATTTCTGAATACTGGTCAGATAACTTCTAAATGGCAAAGCAGCACAGCTTGGTACAAATTCAAGCAAGAGCCCTAACAGGTTGTGTGATTACTAAGTGCGGTACATACAAATCTATTTCATAAAATACATCTCTAAATAGCAGCTGATGGCTTGATATCAGTTAAAATACATTGTATAAGATTGTTGTGTGATGGATAACTTAAAGTTGTTTGCTGCCAAGCTGTTTGTGTGGCAAAGTGGGATAAGGCATCCATCCTGTTTTCTGAAGATGCATTGGAATGGGGATGGAAATCCAGACCTCTGTGAACATAACTACTGTGTAGTAAGAGACTGTATTTCCCCTTTTTTCCTCTTTCTTTCCTATTTTAGTGGGTGATGGGAGGTGCATTGTTTGCGCAATGCACGGCTTAGCACAAACAGGTTTTACTATGTGAATCAGTTTTGCATGTAGAGCAAAGTTGCACAAAATGGATGGCTGGACCACCTTGGTAACAGACAGGAGACCCAACAGACGGGAGACCTAGACAGTCAAAAATAGAAACTGGATGCCTCTATTAATGTAAGTGTGCATCGCACAAACCACTAAGTGTTGTTGCTCTGTGGTTAACAGTGAGAACTTAACAATAAATACTAACTTAGGAGAAGTTATGTAACTTACTCTGTGACAGCAGGTGTTAAGTCTAGGTCAAAAGTCTAGATGGTCCTGGGTGTGAGTACAAGCTGTACAGTCTTTGTTTTACCGTCGCAACACTGCAGTATTTAGCAATGAACTGACACATATGGAAAGGGTTTCCCAGTGTTCCTGTGGCAATAGCTGTCAATGCAGGATTAACATCTAGTTAGTCCAGGGATCTAATGCAGCATATGCCATTCAATTTTAATGTTGTTCCAATTCATATTATAGTCACTCTAACTTACAGCAGGTGACCTAGTGTAGCTTATATAATATTTATATGACTTAGGACTGACACAGTAATATTGTATCAGTTATGGAATTATTTCTTGATCTATGTTTGTCTAGTTAATAGCAAAATTTTGACTGTGGGTATAATGTGTACTTTGTTCAGGCAAGTATATTCCTGTTATGTGTCTTACCATGCAGTTCCCATTGGTCCAACACAGTTACAGAATTGTTTGTATCTCAAATAACAGAATTGCATTAGTTACCAAAATAATGCATTGCTTACCATTGTGAAAACATGTTGTACCCTTTGCACTCTGTTTGCACAATGGTAAGTGATGTGCAACTTTTTCAAATGTTGCCAAATCAAAAAGTGTGTACTCTGAGTAAATGTGATATGTGCAATTGGTGGGTAAATATCATTCTATGTTGAACTTGTTTTATGATAAACATGGAAGGTGTTTCTGTAGACAGTTTGATATTTAGGACTGAAAGGTGGGTGTCCAGGAGTCCAAATTGTTTGTTGGACTCCTAGTGAATGACCGTGGTCTCTGGCTCCTGCACAGTCACTATCATGGCTTACAAGAGTACTGTTATTGTAGCACTAAAAGTTAAAGACTGCTTCATAATACCTCTCAACTGTACAGGTCTGGAGACTGTTTGGATTGTTGCCTCATAATTTTGGTTTCCGTCTCATAAATTGCGTTTGTCTGACAAATCTTAGCCAAAGCATTGAGGACTGTATTCAGAAAATGACATTTGTGTCTCATACTTCATACCTTTCAGGATATCTGTGCTAATGCAAAAATATGTAAATGCATTGTTATCTATGTGTCTTTCTACCCCTAGTATTAATTGCTTGGTCCACATTTTGGCTATAAGAAGTTGTGAGGCATGGTCTTAGTTGGTATGTGATGCTGTAATACTTGTCAACTGTACAGATTTCCATAGAATGTCCAGTCTTTGTATAGTCACAAATATACAGTAATTGTGATTTTTCAGTGAAATAATTGCATAAGGGTTGAGGACTGATGTCACTAAATAATGTCAGGCATGTGATGATCAGACCTCAGACCCTTCAGAAAAGTTATGCAAGTATAAAGTGTGGTACTGTATCAACCATTTGTGTTTGTAAGAGCAAGTATGTAAGAGTCATCCATATTTGTAGTCTTCAATTGCATATGACGTTGTCCACATGTATTGCTGTAAGAGTTTGAGGTCTATGAATACAGTGCTATAAAATAGAGCATGCATCTTACAACTGTAAATGGAAAGTTTGCATGCAGTACTCTGTGGGAACACAGAACACTACAGTAGAAGAGAGTAGTTAGCAGTTGTGGGTTCAAACATCACAATTACTAAATGAACAAGTACGGTTATGTTTTCATCATTATTGCACTGTAACTGCAGACCTCTTTAGCAGTGACACAAATGGCCTGCCAGAAATTATAATTAGTAGAATTGCAACCTGAATATGGGCCATGTATGAGCACATCAAGAACTGCTGCTGAAGTCTGTACAATAGTGTGCATCTGTTATCAACTGGATATTCAGAAATGTTATAAAAAAAGTTTGTTTACAGTTTGTAGTGTTGATAGTAAAGGTAACATAATAGAGTGAAATAATTGTATCAGTGCTTTGTATGTCACATATGAGGTTGTTAATGTTCTCCCTTTTTTTCTCTCTCCCCAAACCTTCTATTCATTTTTTTTTCCTTTTTCCTTTTTTCTGCAACACAACAGGGTAGGCCTTTCCCATTAGAGCCACCTGCCTGCTCTCCACTGGATATGGCACCACATCCCAGCACATCAGGGACACAAACTGGTAGCACCCTTTCTGCTGCCCCTGTGCTGCCTAGGCCATCATGTAGCTCTGCTCTGCAGGATAGGCCAGTGGTTTCCTCCATGAGCAGCGACAGAGGTGGTGATTTTATCACCCTTGATGAACTGCCAGGGTTAGTGCATAGGATTGTGCATTACACAGTAGGTGCATGCCTACACCAGCTGGAGACAATGCTAGCCATTGTTGTTCTGAAAAATACAAGGAAATGCAGACATCAGAGACTGCAGCCATTGGCTCAGTGAGGTGACAGTGATGACAGTCCATTGGGTGAGGACTCTATTCTCATTGTCTCCAAACTTGACATCCATGGGTCTTGATGTCCCCCCTCTCCACAGCCATGGTGTTCTCTCGGCTCTTGTGTCCTTCACCATCCCTCAGTCTCATCCTGTATGCCCTGTCTGTCTGCCATTGCTTCCTCACCAATCCACCTTACCTTACCCACACATACCTAGGGCTCTATCCCACATTCTTCTCTCACTGCCAAAAAGAAAAAAAAAATAGCACCTGTCCCAAAAAAAATATATATATATATTGTCCCATGCATAGCTGTCCATTTCACACCAGTGTTTTCATGACACATTTGATTTTGTCCAATTGCCTACACACCATGATTTTGTTGTGGTCACCTCTCTCTCTCTCTGGAGGTGACAATCCAAATTCAGCTAATATTCTTCATATATTATCATGTTTTGCTGTTGCATAAATGGATAGCTATGGTTCTTTCTTACACCCTTCTTGGACATTCCTGCCGTCCTTTCACCTTGTTTCCCCCCTGCTTGCTGCCTATTTCACCACTTTGCTGTCTTCCTCATTTCCTTTCATTAGAGAATCTGTACTCAGTGGTGTGCGATGGTACACATCGCACAACAATGCATGCTTACAGCAAAAGTAATTATAGCTATTATATAAACCTATATTTGAAACCACTACCATGTTCCACAAAAATGATGTAACATATTCATAAGTACCCCAATTTATAATTTTTGTTTAGACTTAAAAGTATGTGAAATTGTTACATGCACCTGTATTTGAACCAAGTACCATCTGAACCAAAACAAGGTTGGATTAATGCATTAACAGATGGTGCTACCAATTCAGTTGAGCAGCAGGTGCATTTTGCACACTGAACAGAAAATTGTAGACTTCACTGCTATTGCATGCACCTTTTACTTATCTGAGTCTTTGGCTGCAGGTAGTAATTGACTTCAACCAGTGATATACTCCTTTTTTCACCACATAGAACCGGCTCCAAAAAAGATTTAGCTAATACTATTCACTACTATTCTTATTTCTGTTGTTTATTAAAATTATTATTTGCCTTGCTCAGTGAGGCTGCTTGATGCACATCATGGCGCACACATGCTTTATAAAAATACATGGGGATTGCACACTAAGGCTTTAATAACTATTACTGTCTATCATGCAGTGATGCTTCATATACAGTTAATGCTGAAAAATATGGCATTGGTGATATAAGGAGCAAGCAATGTGGAGTACAAAGAGAAAATATAAAGATAAAATGTGACAGTTAATACTGATTGCATAAATATACCTGCTAAAGAGCTGACTCTGTGTCCTGATGAGTTAATGCATTGCTTTTAGAAGTAGATAGTACTAGGTTCAAAATAGGGTGTAGGCATGAATTTTACAAGTGTCTATGATAATTTTACATACATTTGATGATACTACTGCCTTTTACCATTTCTTAGCGGTGGTACGCATTGAGCACCATTGCTAAATGATTCTTTAAAGAAAAGAAATGGGGAAGCTAGGAAAATGGTGAAATGGGGAACAAGCAGGGGAGAAACAAAGTGAAAAGAAGGCAGGAATGTGCAGGAAGGGTGTAGTAAAGAACCATAGCTATCCATGTCTTCAATCGTAAAAACTGATCGGATGTATACAATATTAGCTGAATTATGACTGTCACCTCCAGAGACTGAAGTGACAATAAAATAATCATGTTGTATAGCCAATTGGACTGAATCAAGTGTGTCAAGTAGACATGTGTACAACATGGACAGCTATGTATAGGATGATTTTTTATTTTTTTTGGACAGGTGACTTTTTTGGTGAGAGGAATTTTGGGTGAGGGACATAGGCATGTCTGGGGCAAGCAAGTTGGCAACGTGAGGAAGTTATTAGTGACAGGACATACAAGACAAGATAAAGGGATGGTGAAGAACACGATAGGGGGATAAACACAATGGTTGGGTGAGGGTGAGGAAATTGAAGTCTCATGGATGTCAGGACAGGTGACAGTGGAAATCAAGTCCTCACCCTGTGGACTGTCATCACTGTCCCCTCAGTGTGCCGGCAGCTGCAGTGCCCGATGTGTACATCTTTGATGGGTACTCTGTACCAGGATGGAGAAAAGATATTCCATCTGGCATAGCCATGTGTCCACTGTGCAGTACACAGTCATATGCACCATACCTGGCAACCCATTCAGGGTGATAAATGCACTCCTTCCACCGCTGCTCCCAGAGAGGACTGCAGGCATATCCTTTGAAGAAGAACTGCCTGAGGGCCCAGGTCATGCAAGGCAGCAGAAGGGGTGCTGCCAGGTTGCAGCATGGATGTGTTGGGCTGTGGTGCTGTAGCCAGTGGAGTGAGAGTTGGAGGATCACATGGGAACTGCCTACTCTGATGTGTCTAGTAATAAAAAAAAAACATTAACATACAATTATAAAATAAAAAATGAAAATAAAAAATAGAGACATAAAAGATAAATAGATGAACAAAGAAAAGCAAAAATTAAGCATAATAATAATAACAAAAATAAAAGATAACAAATATAAATAAAATTAGAAATAATAAATTAAAACAAAGAAATGCAAAATTATACATAATAACAACAAAATGAAAACAAATTAAACAATACACAAAAAAGAAGAAAAGCGATAGGGAGAGAGAAAAAAACAGGGAAACATTACTAACTTCTCAGTTAATATATAAAAGCTTTCTACAAGTATTTCACTCTATTCTGTTATGTTTTACTTTTAAAACTGCCAACTCCTTAGAAATTTCTTTATTACTTTGAAGACTACCCAGTTACTAACAGATGGACACTGTAGTAGTGATCAGATTGCAGCCAGCAGCCATTCATGTGTGCATATATTGCACATATGCATGATTACACTTGACAGCAAGCCATTTATGACAGAGGTATTGAGGTCTGAAAGTAACTTGCTGTAATGATGATTAGCTAACAGCATTGTGTATAAAATGCTGACAACATAACACTATTGTACACACTATTGTATATTTGAGAATTGTAGTCTTTGAACCTACAACCGCTGACTACTGCAATACTGTACTTTTCTTTTGGACTACAGACTAATGCATGCATTCTTTCCTTTTACACTTTATACATGCGTATTCACTATTTGAGAATATGGAATGGTTGCTTTGTGCTACAGAGTAAGGCATGTATACTTTCTTTTACAGTTGAGATATGCATGCTCAGTTATATACAACTGTCTAAAATAACAAGTAATCCATCTTTAACAGTTAAAGCTACAATAACAGTACTTTTTATAAGCATGCATGCCACATGCTTCTTTCATCCTTACCAGGCATCCTCCATGAGACCTCACATTTGAAGCTTTTTCTCCAGAAGCTGTGGAAAAGAAAAAAATGAAACAGAATGCCAGTCTTGACTGTATTCAGCTATAGCTTTTACAATTGGTCAATGCAGTTTATACTTACACATCTGTGGAGTGTTCCCTGCTCTACATTCCCTGATCCAATGATCAAGGGAATCCCCTCTTCCACCTATGGAGATCATCATAATGATGGTGACACGGCTCACCAGTGCTTGGGATACCTGTCACACTGGTTAAAGCCCTAGCCAAACTAGTCCAGGCTTCAGACTTAAACTAAGAACCTGAATAGTCCCTTTGCAAAACATGTGGGCCATGCTCCTTAACTAGGAGCCCAAGCAAGACTTTAGACTCCTGAACACCCCAATGTTGTGCTCTAAAGTGCATACCCTGTCCACCACCAGCTTAATGTATAATGAACATTTCTCATCAGTTCCACTTTAAATATATGTTTCCCACCGATTGCATGTATTGCACTTACTGAGAGTGCGCACTGTCTGTTTTTTGTTACATATGAAAAAGCTGTGCCCCACTTGCCATCACCCAAATATGGTAATACAGGGTGTGTCTGCAGGATTGTAGGTGATAACACAACAGTGGGCAGTAAATAAATAAATAAATAAATACAAACATAAAAAAGCAATGGAATTCCAAGGATATTTGATATGTAGCCACTTGTGTAGTTCTGTTATTCAAATGGGATTGCAGAAATATGCTTGCATGAACATAATACACATTATACCCACAGTCATACCTTTGATAATATATGCACAATACCTATATAAATGAATAAGTAAATAACTCGCACAATATTAGTGTCTCAGCCTTCATACATGTAAATATTAATATCAGCCATACTATGTCAGGTGTTATGGATGAGAGTAAATATGATGTGACGTGCAACAACATTAAAAGTGTATGGAATATGCAGTTTTTTTTAAACCCAGGACCATGTGTGCAATAGTCCTAAAGTTACAACTCTTGCACAAGAAGGTTGAGAAAACACTTGTCTATGTTGCACTTCACTTGTATAATCTGCAATGCTAGCACAGTAAAAGAAAAGTTTGCTCAGCCTGTACTAGAATCCAGAAACATTAGCACTCTCCAGATCTAGACTTACCACCTATTGCAACCACAGGAATAGTTACATGGCATCCCCTATATTTGTACTCATTGTTAACCTGACGGTGTTAAAGCAGTACAGACATGCTTACCAGGTATGTGCAATGCCCGGTGGTATTAACTGAATGCATCTGGTTTGTATTTTTGGCTGTCTGTATCATGTCTAATACATGAGTGGTCCAGTCATGCAAATAAGCTAAGCATCAGGCAAACATGTGAAAAACGAACAAAATAAAATAAAATAAAAAATTACAGAATGGGCAAATGACCTAAGCATTGTGAAAAAACGTGAAAAAAAAAACAAAAGTAAAAAAGAAATGAAAAATAATAAAAAATATGGAATTAATAAATACATAATTACATATCTATGGCAGGGTCCCTTGTATCATTTTTCTCAATTTAAATGTGTTTGGGGCCCTGCCAAATTTCAAACAGGGGAAAGCAATTGCTGTCATATTTATCAACTATATAGATTTTCACAGAATGTCCAGCTTTTAGCTTCATATTTGGTCAATGTCTCATAAAATTGAGGTTTTTTGGCAAATTACTGGCAAACCATTGAGGTCTGAATTCAGATTATAATGACAGACATTTGAGATTCATATTTCATACCCTTCAGAAAATTCATGCTAATGCAAAACCTGTTATTCTATCAACTTTTTAAGTTTGTAAGAGCAGTATTTATAATTTGCCCCTATTTTGGGTCCTTTGTTCCCCCATTATTTATAGCTTTGTTCAGATTTCTTGCTGTAAGATGTTGAAAGGTATGATTGCCGTGCTGCAGACAGCAACCTTACACAGAAATGTTATCTGTATTCCCAAAGAAGTTTTGAGGCCAAAAAAGTTCTGTTGTTTACCGCAAAGCCTTGTTTAAGTGAGCCTCGCTTCATTAATATGCATTCGCAGTATCACCACAGGGAATTTTTTTTGTTCATGGAAATGCTCCATGTAGGCTGTACACTAACCATACATGGAGTATTTTGAATGTGTTAGGGTTACCACCTGTCCCACTTTGCGAGGGACAGTCCCTCTTTGGGAAGTTGTGTCCTGACAAGAAATTGTAAAAATAGCACATGTCCTGAGATTTTAGGACAAAATTATTTCCTATATTTTATGTAATAGTTGCATAAAACAGTTACTCTGTATCTGAAATACCTAAATGTTATAAGAAACAGAATAAGCACATAAAATGCTACAAGAATAAGCTTTTATTTAGGCAAAAAAGTTAAGTTCTTTCCTTTGTACTGGCCATGGGTATGTGTCAGCCTGCAGAATCTGATGTTTGTACCTAAATGTCCCACTTTGGCCATTTGAAAAGGTGGCAACCCTAGTTCAGGCGCCTAGACAGCGAGACATTTTCCTGCGGTACATTTTACTCGGGACACATGGCTGAAGTGACATTTAGCTGCAGAGAAATATGACTGTTTGCAAATTCCCTGTAGGCAAAGAGAAGCACACACTGCCATGCTCACAGCTTTAATAGCCAAATGCATGGTGGCAGAAGACGTAATGAGTGTTGTGCTCAGTGTACAGTACATACTTATATAACTACAACATGTAAAAGTGTGCTAGCATGGAGGAAATCTTGCAGGCTATGTAGTCACATTTATGCTCAAGTATCATTTTAGGTAATATTCCCTAGACACTGTGAAGGGGGTAGTGGTCCACACACTCATTATAAAGGCACTGCCTATTGCACACTGCATTTTTACTGCCACTGACATACCCTCTGGCCAGCCTGCTGCTGATGCTTGCCATATTGCCTGCTGTCTCATGCTCCCTTGGGGACCATGGACATTGTTTTCCCCCTGTGCATTTGTTTATTAAAGCTGTGGTCATGGCAGTGTATGCTTCTCTTTGTCCACAGGGAATTTGCAAACAGCCATGTTTCTCTGCAGCTGAATGTCACTTCAGCCATGTGCCCCCAGTCAAATGTACCACAGGGAAATGTCTCACTGTCTAGGCGCATGAACCCGGACTATGAAGATAAGTAAAGCAATATTACTTTGTTTTCTATAAAGTAGCTGATTACATTTGTTTTGTAGAAAAGTATGATTAGAATTTTTTCTATGGAAAGCCTTTTATTTTAAGTAAAAAAAATATTACTTTGCAACACTGCACCTTATGGGCTTTCTTAAAAAAAAAGAGAGAGAGAACCAGATACGTCTAAAAGCATATAAAATATCTACTGAGTGAGCTAATAATTCTACAAAAGGTCACCTATGTTGGAGAAGCCACTCACTGTGAGTCAAACAAAAAAGTGAATTTAGTATGCAAATTAAGGTGGTGGAAAAGCAACCTTTCCAGATAAACATTGTTGTAAGAAATCATAACTGACTGTTAATTATGTAACGTGTTCGAAAAACATGTAAATTGTGGTTAAAGCTAAAGTTGGTAAATGTCTGGGAGTCTGACTTACTTGAACTGTGTTCTCAAAATGCAGAGTAAAACAAAAATTGTATTTTTGACTTGATAAACTATGGTATGCTAAAAGAATCTCAGATTTCTTTTTGCTGCACCTTAAGCAGAAAGACAGGAATGAGGTTTGGAACAGACCATTTTGTCCAGGGACATCTTCAAGAAGGTGGGCGGTTAGAGTAGTAGGATTTGGGAGGATGGGGGAGGATAGGGTTAAATAGGAATGGATGAGGTTTGGGAGGAAGGGAGGTAGGGGCAGGGAGGGGTTTAAAGGATGTTAGGCAAGTGTAACTGGAATAGGAGTCACATCTTGGTGTGAACTTGTTACAGGCAGGTAGTATGCCCAAGATAACCTGGGGGTGGTGCTGTGTATGTGGAGGTAGGCCTTGGATGGAACCTGTTGAGTTGGAGTGGCCATATGGTTGAGCGTTTTATTTGTTTATTTAGTTTTTTGTTTTTTTTTCCCTTTCTGTGTGGCTTCAGAGGCTGGTTATGCTTGGTCATGGGTTGCTTGTTGGTTCTGAGGGAGTTTTTGAGGGGTGAGTCACTTTAATTGACTTTGTTATTGGTTGTAGGTTACTCATTGTGTTGCTGACTAGTGATGCCACTCATGGGGACCTTGACAGAATGAGCTGCTTTTCGTGGTTTGGTTGGGGTTGGCGGCCTAATCTGGGAAGCCTTTGGGTTTGGTCTTCTCTTTGATTTTGTCGGGCTGTGTGGAGGGGATTCATGGTGCTCATGCCTCTTGGCTGTTCCGATTGCAGCAGAGCGTCCAGTTTTTTTTTTTTTGGTCTGGGTTCTCGCTCTTGGCATCGTTTCGTGCTGCAGGAAGTGTTCCATTTATAAAAGCACTGAAGTAATTTTATGTCTATAGTCACAAAACAAACTTCTCTCCCAGAATCGGTCGATAGAAAATTGCAGTCCCTTTTCCACACTACCATGTTGCATAGAGATACTTCACCTTTATAATACATGATAGCAAACTCTGGTATGACTACTGATATAAATAAAGCCCAGGCTTTATGCTGAATTAGTTTTATATATGTATCCTCAGGGAATGCAGTGATATTGTACTGTGGAGTAGCAGGGATGTTGTGCTGTGTTCATGGGCTTGAGGCAGGCATTCGTTGCTGTAGTAACAGAGAGTGTTTGTGATGGTATCAGTAAGAGGAGATCAAAGCTCATATGGCCTGCAACCTGAAAACAGAAAGTAAATGACATATGCATTAACTAATTACTTAGTGCACAAGCTTATGTGCACACAACTTTTGGTTCAGGTATTTCCAACCAAAGTAATCCCATGAAGGGCTTGACAGGTCATTTAAATCTCAGAGAAACTATGTGGATAAGATTGACAATGAAGGCATTGCACTGTTAAATATCAGATGAGCTGCTTAGCATCAGTTGAAACTCAGTTATGAATGCAGTTAGGGCATTGCATTGTAGTGTACTTGCTTCCCGGTAAAAGCATCCACCGCAGCTATGAAGTTTTCATTTCTGGTTTGAAGGGAGTGTTTCTGTGGCACTTCTCTTAAGTGACGTCAGGGTTGAGGAGAATTTGGTTTGCTCTGGTGTTTTTGTGGTTATGGGGTCTGCAGCTGTAATTTTGCTCAGGTCTGTAGGGTGGTTTGGTTCACAAAAAAAAAGAAAAGTTCTTGAGTTGGAGGTTGTCCGAAAAAGAGAGTTCTTGGCCACTATTATGCTATCACGTGGATAAGCAAGCAATGGTGATATTGGAATATAGCTGAAGTTATGTCTTTCCTGAAGCCATTGCGACTTTGGTATGGCAAAAATTGATTGGAGTTGTGGTCTTAGCATGTTTGACAGCTAGCAGGACTGATGGGGTTTGAGTATTTGCAGTGAAAGGTGTCATTCTTGGAGATTATGGCAAGAAGCACGGCCGCTTTTGTGGTGACTGCTCACTTAGGTAAGGGGGGGAGGGGGTTAGCATAGCATGATTGCCTTTAGGGAGCCTCGTTCATCTCAGTGGCTTGTTTGGTTTACTTTTGTTATCTGGGGAAGTGCAACAGGAGGTAAGCCTTTCTTTTCATGTCATTGTGTGAAGTTTCCTCTCATTTACCCAGCGGCGACTGCATGTTAAGCATGGAGACCTTTTGCAATACTGCAGGACCCGAAATAAAAAAAAAAAAAAAAAAAAAAAACAAGAAAATGAGGTGTTCCCTTCTGTTCTTCTCTATTCATTTTAAAGATGCGCTGTCCCTTAGTCCCCTCCATAAATGAGCATTGCCGAGTGGGGCTAACTTGATCAAGAAATTCTAAGAAATAATTCAGTAACTATATCAAATAACTGATTGATGTGCCTTTATAGTCATACACTTGAGAAAGCAACACATATGAAACCTAAACATTTTCATGAAGGCAAGTAGATTTGTCTAGATGTTTTTTTTTTTGTTTTGTTTTTTTTGTTTTTTAATTAATTCATTGTCTTTGCATCCATATAATTAGATGAAAGGCCTAAGATGGCTTGCTGCTGGCCAGTCTCTGTTTACCAGGTTTAATTTGCTGAACAGTCCTCTTAAAGGCTTTCTTTCAGCTCTCTTTTGTGCACCCTCTTACTAAGGTGTTACTTTCAACTTTAAGCTTATAGTGGACAAGGGCCTGGAAGTGGGGACATATTTTGGATGATGCTCTTGTAGACTTGGAAGTTGCTGGAGTGGCGGTGTGTGTTTTGGCATGCATTTTCTGGGGAAAGTGAGGTTTGGAACTCGAATGTTTCTCATTATTTGGTGACTTTGGTCCTCAGATTATCCCAGTGATTTACCAGAAGGCCACACATTTTGTGAGGAACACATTAAAAATATAAGCCAAAGATCTGGACATTAGTGCAGGGGGAGATTCGCAAGTTTCACCTTCCTATCTGAAGCTGTTAGTAAGCCATTAGTATGAGTTACTCATTTTTCCTGTTTGTTCCACAATTCAAATGCTAGTGTTTCTCATTTTGGCAATGAAAGGCTGAGAGCTAGGCACTAGGCAGTGAGGTACATTTGAGTTTCAGACTTTGAATCTTTCAGGGGGTATGTTGGAGCAAATCCTGTTGTGTTGGCAATTTATAAAATATAAGAGTAGTGCTTAGTATGTTTGGTGGAAAGGGAGGTTCCATTGTGGATGTGGTTTTAGATGGGGCCGTTGTCAGTTGGGCAAAGCATTTTTCCTTTCATAGTATTTGCTTTCTTGGACCCCTGTCTAGCAGGGTGACTGACGTGGTCCCCGGGGTGAATTTCCTATCTCCCATTAAATCATCAAGGTTTCTTTGAAGAGGGCCAAAGAAGAGCTCTGCTTGACATGTATGGGCAGTCTATTCCAGAGTCTGAGGAGTCTCTGGGTCAGGAACCTATCCCTCCAGCATTTTTTGTTCATGGTGTTGACAAGGTTTAGATCTCTGGAGTGTGTGGCTCTGAGGGATTGTGATTTCTTTAAGTGTAGCATGTTCAACAGCTTTGGTGGTCTGGAATTGCAAAGTTACCTGGTTTGTGGTTAGGTATAGGTCCCTTCAGATTGGGGTTTGCTTTTAAAATATTCCACTGGTAGTTAATTATCTTGGGTATTTTATAGGGTCATAGGAAGCATTGATTCAGTTATAGCTGCTTTGTCATAGATGGAAGTGTCGGTGGTACATTCCTTCCCGGGTTGGCAGGATAGGTTTCCTTGAAGATATCTTGGAATGTGTTATGTATTTTGGATGTTTTACATGTATTTTTCTTTCTTGCAGCTGGGGTCTTGGAATGCTGTGGTTGTAGTTTGGAATAGGCGGGTATAAGGTGGAGCCTTCTCATTCCTATTAGAGGGTTTAATTTTGTCCTTTTCTTTGTAGATGATGGTGTGCTGAGTTCTAGTGGTGAGATACAGTGAGTTCGCAGATGATCATGCTTTGGTGTCGGTTAAGCGGTGGGGTCATTGGGTGAGTAATCAGAAATGGATAGGTGTAAAGGTAAGCACAGTGATCTGAAAGAAGAAGAAACTCGTGACTGTCCAGGATGATGAAGCATAACCAACTTTTTGTTTACTCTAGAATAAGTATTAATGTTCTATGACCTCGTTTGATTTGTGATACAGGATAATGTACAATACATGGCAGAATTAAGAGCTCTATTATTTAAGCATCATGGAATGGAGTGGTGCAGCGGTTTGTGTCATTTCACAGCTAGAGGTTCTCCAGTTCGATTCTCGGACGAGGGCCAGTTATGTAGGCTTTGTGTGCCCTCCTTGCATTTCTGTGGGTTTCGCTGGATACTCCCTGGTTTTCCTTCCATGCTGCTAAGTTGCTAGTTACTTAATACTGGATATATATTTGTATGGAAAGACATATAGATCACACACGTTAGATGGTTGTCATAGTAAGAATGGCTTTGCTGCATGTTTAAATTTGGATGCATGTTTAAATGAAGTCCTGATCACTTGGGTGGGGACATTGGGGTCACAGATTGAGTGCTGAGTGAGTAACAGTCAATGCCCTCATGGAAATGGGCTTGAAAGGTAATGGTTTTTGTTTTGTGGATGTTTTGAGTGCTGGAGAGGCTATAGGGTAGTAGGTAATTTTATTCAATGGTCATTAAGGCACATTACAGTTGGGGCAGTGGTGATTTCTTGCAGATGTAGGACATTTATTTTGGCCAGTTTGAGTGGGTTACTTTGGTAGGATTAATAGTTGATGTAGTTTATCAATTTTGTTGCTTGTGGCTTAATTCTTTTGATACACTCTTGCAGCAGATGGATAGGGTGGGTTATAGGGATTTGTATTTTGATTATACATTTATAGGTGTGGGGTTTGGGGGTGTATTTGTGGCATTTCTTATGGCTGTGGTTAGTCATTACTGAAAGGTGAGGGCCAGCAAGGGCAAGCATGGTTTTTAGGTGCTACTCTCATATTGGGTAGTTGCAGGAATGACAGGGAGATTTGTGATCTATGATAGGGCTGCTGTTAAGGCTAGTTGGTGATTGCCCTTGTCTAGTTTTAGGGGCATTGAGTTAACATCAGGGAGGGACAAAGGGTTAATTTCAGTCATTTGGGTTGTTCTTCACTTTGACTATGTATATGATAAGGTTTATAAGCTGGAGGGTTGAATCAGTGGCTTGTGTGAGGGAGGATGGTTGAGGGGACATGGAGTATTTATTTTACTTTTGGTTTTTGTGTTAGCTGGTGTAGGAGGTTCATTGGGGTTGTCAGGGGATTATGATTTGTTTCCATTTGCCAATATGAAACTTACAGGGTGATGGTGTTTGAACAATGCCACACTGGTTGTTTAATCATTTCATGTTATAAAGGCTAGATGGTTTAACGTCTGGATTGATATTGCACCTGCATTCAAGAGATCTCATTGGTATGATGGCATGCAATTGGGATTAATAACGGAATAGTATGGCTTGTTTTGTTGAGTTGCTAGAATGCCATGATGACTGCTGAGCTGTTTTATTGCTTGTAAGAGATAGTGTGATGGTGGGATTGCTAGACAACAGGAGTTTAATGATACTAATTTGGTTGGTAGTGATGGGGGAATCATTAGACTTGCTATTGCTCTGGCATTAAGGAGAGCTTATTTGGTTATTACTGGATTGGGTGGTAAAGGGGGTTGCAATGTGGCATGATGGCATGTAGTTGACTCTGTGTGGTTTTTATAATGCCCATGAAGTCATTGCAGAACTGCCATTCATCATGAAGTGAGGATTATTTAGCTCATGTGCAGTGCAATGCTAGGTTATCTTAGCATAGGTGAAGGGTCAGGGTTTTGTTTTCAGTTGTTTCGGTAACTGCTTATTTTGTTATGTGATAGGGTTTTAGGAGTTGACTCTACCCACCTTGTTAATAGGGAAGGGGTACACCAAATGATGTTTGGCCAGATGCTGTAAGCATTTTTAGTTTGTTGGAGGTGTGCCGCAGAGAAGGGGAACAGCCTGGTCAGGCCGGTGGGCAGAGAAGAGGGGCAGGCTTTCCCTCTTCTGTTCCCCCTCTGGTGCTGGATGGTCAATTCAATAAGTTTGAAAAGGAAAGTGAGCAGTTATGCTGCCTGAGTACATAAGTAAGAGGATGAAGCTGCTTACTTGATTGATAGTATAATGCAATAAATGGTAATGAAAGTGAGCGGGTATGCAGCTTGATAAGTATATAAGCACGCAGGAAGCTGCTTATTGGATTGGTGGTGAGCAGGTACGCTGCTTGCTAAGTACCAATAAATGGCAATGGAAGTGAGCTGCTTCATAAGTAAGTGAGTGGAGGTATGGATGCTGCTTACTGATCAGGATGACCAGGTTTACGCAGTCCTGTCCTAAGATAATTTTACATGGATGTTATTTCACCTGTATCATGTTTGGTTGAAAGGACTGAATATCAATTACCATATTGATTACCATTTATGTTTATGGAAATTTAATAAAGGTTGTCAAATGTCATTCGGTGTAATGTGTTTCTTGAATGGGACCTGGACAAAACAATCTTCTACTGTCCTTCATATATGAGTTTTGTTAAAAACTAAAACCGAGGTGCTATCCTTTTGATTATATAGGTACTTGTCATCAGGTAGAAGTAGTGCTCACATAGTTCTGTACTACTCTACACTACTCTACACTAAATATCTTTACGTGTTTGTGGACTTGTTGCTGATCAATGACTACTGCAGAGAACTATTGTCAGAAAGTTATTTGTGTGACATCAGAATTTACAGTTGTTCAAGAATAAAATAATGCAAGGTGTCCATACGCACACACACACACACACACACACACACACACACACACACACACACACACACACACACACACACACACACACACACACACACATATAATTTGTCTACCCCCACAAAGCAGTATCAGAAGACACTCCTTTAAGCTCCCACTTTGTCCATTTATTCCTCTTATATGGGCAATAACCAGGACCAGTGGTTCCCTGATGAGGGTAACAGCACTATACCCATTTATTCCCTGAATGAGGAAAGAAACATTTTTTTCCCAGAGGGTGAAAGTTGGGAGCTAGGAAGCAAAGACATCCCATATTCATGTAGTCTCCTTCCCTACACCTAATCCCTACCCTCAGTAGCTGACAACTCCTGTATATGTTGCTTCTCAATTCAGGTCCAATTCTTGCTTCTACTTCTGTGTGCATGCTTCCCTCACTGACTTGCAGCATATAGTCACACCAACAAAAATGCTGCTTATGATGTTCTGCAGCTTTCCTCTTTAGGTCAGAAATTTATCAGGTCATACTGCATTCTTCCCCCCAGATTGCATGATCCAATGTCAGTTACCCATTCCATCTTTACCATCATTGCCTTATAGATCCTGACCTCCTAATTGAACCTGGATCATGTGCATCTAAATCAGGGATGTATCTCTCTACTTCACAACAGCAGGGAATTTACAGAGTATCACAGTATTACATTTTATATATATATATATATATATATATATATATATATATATATATATATATATATATATATATATATATATATATGTTTATTAATTTTGTTTTGTAAAATATACTGATGATACCATTGTCAGCTTACAAAGTAAAAGCTGGTGCAGTGAAATCCATAGTGCACCTGTCCAGGTTGGATATGGGTACCCATACAATCTTAATTGGGAACTTACATATTATGCCACGCATCTTTACAATCTTGCATGATGGGGCTGAAAGATGTCATGCTGATAATACATGTAATGGATAATGATGGAATCCAAATATGCATGTCCACATCGTCTGAGTAGTGTGAGTTCACAACACTGGAACATGCTGCTTTTGGCCTGTCTGCTGCACTGAGTGCCCTCCTTAGATTTATATTGGTCTGGTTATATCCAGGGTACTCCAGTGAGTGTTCATGTTGCAAAATGAGGGTCAATGGGTAAGGCCTTCTTCTGCAGCCCTCCCAGTCTTATGTCTTTACCATGAATACCACAGTGTGTCCAGCTTCAGGGATCCAGTGCAGATACCATGCAGTTCAAAGTATGAGTCCTGCCACATTCACACTTGTGTGCCAACATACGTGTGGTAGTAAAAATGCTACCCCATTCTAGAGGTAAACTGTACATACAATTTTAATGTACATACATATATGATTCACAATGAAATATGCCACAAAGTTTTAATATATGTATGTATGTAAAGTGAATATCTTCTGTATTTTGTAATTGTTTTTTTTCAATAATAAATCTTTATTATTTTATCATTTTCAATACAAACTTAAAACAAAAACAGAATTAAAGATAAATACCAAATAATGTCTCTAATAATAACAGCATAACATATATACAATATTTACATGAATGCTTCCAACTGTAACATAAATTTATACAAGAAGATGTAAAAATGATTAAGAATGATTCAGGTAATAAACAATTTATTGTTAAAAGGTTTCCTTAAAATGTATGGATAACTCTGAATACATTTAGGTTCAAAGTATTATGCCAATATAATATTAAACACTTGTTCCCATATTTTCGGATTATTGATATTTTTATTATGATCATGAAGGTGTAGTTTGTGGGCTAATATATGTCTCATTGCTAGAATCTTAAAATTATCCCATGAAGTTTGAGATGGGTTTAACCAATTTGTAGCTATATATAGTTTCATTGATAGAAAGATATTAATAAATATAGTGATTTGTGACCTAGAAAGTACTTTTGGAGGGATATGTAAAATCATAAATTCCCATGAAAGTGCTGAACTTTGATAACCCATCTTTTGAAGTTGTATTTTTAAAGAGTTCTAAAGTTTATAAATGCATTTGCAGCTCCAGAACATATGGAGAAGATCGGCAGGTTGGTCTTTACAGTATGGACAATTTGGAGATTTTTTTGAATTGAATTTATGTAAGCTAAGGCGTGTATAATATGCATTATTCCATATCATAAGCTGAGTATACATACTTTTGAAGAGAGATAGATTTTGTTGTTAAATTAATTGCTTTTAATATTTGAGTTTCTTCTATCATTGGGATTTTATCTTTCCAATATTTTGACAAAAGAACTTTATCTTGAAATTTGAACTCTTTTATTAATTTATTTGCAGCAGTTATAAATTTAACCTCTTGTTGAAGAGTTTGCCATAAGTTTGAGCATTTTGTTAAATCCTCATCTCTGGGTTTGAAATTCTTAAAGTAACATAGAGAGTTCCTTAATTTGTCTTAATATAACTAGGTAAGCTTTAGGTAGATTCAATTCTTGTCTTATTGCATTAGCTGAATATTTAAGATATGAGTAGATGTCAAGTAAAGTTAAATTAACTATTAATGGGAAATTTTTAAAATCTATTAATTGATTATTTAATCTCAAGTTGGGGTTCCTATGAAAAGGTTGAAAGATCATCATATGCTGAGTAAGATCTAATGATTGAAATAAATTTTGTATTGATGTTATATATAATTTAATGTGATCCATTATCGCATATGATTTCAACTTGTTTTTTCCTAGAAAGGGTAATGCTTTAGGATTAATATTCAGATTCAATATATGTTTATAATTAAAAATTGCCCATGTTGATGACCATTTAGTACTGAATGCATCATAATTAGCAATTCTTAAGAGTCTGTTAGAGTTTATTATTAAGTAGTAGGTTTCAAAATTTGGTAAGTTCAATCCCCCTCTATTTTTTGGGGTCATTAATTTATCATATGATATCCTAGTTTTCCTTGGGTCCCAAATAAATTTAGCCAACACTTTATGAATTTGTTTAAAGAATTTCTTAGAAATTAACACTTGAGCAGATCTAAAAATATATAATAATCTAGGTAATATATTCATTTTAATAATTGAGACTTTCGCTAATACTGGTAATCTTAAATTATTCCATCTCCTAAAATCAGATATTATTTGATCCCAAACCATTTTAATATTAATGGTATAAAAGTCTTTATCATCTGTGGAAAAGTTAATACCCAAGCATTTAATATTATCTTTAAACGTTACCTGCCCCACTAATGGTAAAAGCAAAAAGGGTTTGGGAGTCTTAAAGGGAATAAATTTGTTTTTTTAAAATTAATTTTGTAGTTAGGTATTTCTGCAAAGTCATCTACTGCTTTTAATAACTTTTTAGTGTCAGAAATTGGAGTTGTACAGTATATATTGAGATCATCCGCAAAAGCCGTCATTGTTATTTTTGTTTCATGAAGTATTGGGGCATTATGATATACATTATGTTTAATATATAAAAATAAGGGTTCTAGATATATATTGAATAGCAAAGAGGACAAAGGACAACCCTGATGGGTTCCATTTTTGATCTGTATTCTTTTCGAGAAATTTTTATTTATGTATAGAGTTGTATAAGGATTACTGTATAAAATTTTTAACATTAGAACAAATTCTTGAGGTATATTAAAATATGGTAAAGTATCAAATAAAAAATGTATATTAACCCTATCAAAAGCTTTCTGTGCATCAATTATGAGTGCATACATATTTAAAATTTTCTGTTTAGCATAAGCAATCAATGTATGAAGTGTTAATGTATTATCATTAGTTTGTCTAGTAGATATAAAGCCAGCTTGTTCATTAGTTATTATTTGATTCATTATTTTTTTTAATCTACTAGCTAGAATAGAGGTCAACATTTTCATATCAACATTTATTAAAGAAATTGGTCTATAATTATCTGGGTTTTGGGCATCAGAATTAACTTTAGGTATAAGAATAGTTTTTGAGGCACTAAAATGAGGGTCATTGATTTTATTATTGATTATGTAATTAAATACACGCGAGAATATTTTACCAAAAATATCACAAAAAGTGTTATAAAATTCCGCCGTCAAACCATCTGGACCCGGTGCTTTATGTGATTTCATGTGTTTAATTATATATATTACTTCTTCATCAGATATAGGTTTAATCAGATCTTTTCGGGAATTATCATCTATTTTTGGAAAACTAATTGTTTGTAAGAATTCTTTGTTAGTCCTATGTAAGGATACATCCTTTTGATCACCATAGATACTAGAATATATCTGTTCAAAAATATTAATAATATCTTCAGTTTTAGAATAACTTGTATTCTTAAATTGTATTTCTGAAATTTGTACTGCTGTTCTCGATTGATTAATGATGCTAGCTAATGCCCTTGATGGTGTTTAAATATGGTTGGCATACCTCGCTAACATCCTATGTTCATGAAATGTCAGTCTATTGTTTTGGATTAAAAAGAGATCTTTTTGGCATTTAAATAATTCCGTCTCTGTTTGAGTATTATAATTCTGAATCAGTTCTTGGTCAAGTATCTTTATTTTAGCTTCCAATTTTTGTATATCTCTAATTTGTATTTTCTTATAATATGAAGCTTTTTGCAGAAAGATCCCTCTTACTTGTGTTTTACCTGTCGCCCATTCAATATCCGGTGCATGTTGTTGTTCCTCTAATCTATCTAATAAGCCATTAAGGAAATCTGTAATTTCATGTATTATTTCCTCTTTAACAGATTTAGGTTAAGAGACCAATTATAACCCCTTTGCAGCAAGCTATCTCTAGGATCTTTAGTAAAGCTTATTGAAATTTTTGAATGATCTGATAAGTAACGAGCATGTATAGAGACTAAAGGTTCAAAATTAATCATTGTTCCTGAAATCAAATAGAAATCTATTCTGGACCACATTTTGTGACAAGATGAATAAAAAGTAAATGTATTTGTATTAAGGTGATTATTTAAATATTTAAAAGGGTCATATAGTTGGAAATCCTCCTTTATATCATTTATTGCTATTACTGCTTGTCTATTAAATGTTCTTTGTGGACAAGATCTATCCAACTTCGGATTTTGATAAGAGTACCTATCCCCTCCAATAATTATATAATATTTATCAAACTGTGTCAAAATTGGATAAAGTGATGCTATAAAAAGTTGTTGATTATTACAAGGTACATATACATTTAAAAGTAAAATGGGTTTATCAAAAAGAGTGGAAGAAAGAATAACATAACACCATCTTCCTTCTTTATCTATTTTAGAGTCTACAATTTTCCCTGGATATTTATCTTTAATAACTATAGCTACCCCAGCACTGTTAGTTTTACCTTCTGAGGCTACCACCTCTTTAATCCAATTCCTCTTTTTAATATCAACCCATTGATCATTAGTTAAATGTGTTTCTTGAAGTAATATGCAAGACGCCTTAGCCTGCAAAACTAAATGAAAAAATAACTTCCTCTTCTTTAAGTTCTGGAGCCCTTTTATGTTCCATGAGTCTATTTCCCACATTTCAATGAGTTATTTTATATAGTAGACGTTTAAAAGGGGAAACATAAGATAAAATCAAAATAGTTTTAAAAACATATATAATTTGGAAGCATTCCTGAAATCCTGTCCTATACCAGTGCCTACCCACTCTACCACCGGACCAGGACATATATAGGTCCTGTATAGCATAAAAAACTAAAAAGGTCAATAAAGTAAACATGTAGAATCTTCAGTTTAGAACAACTCAAAAACATCCCATAAATGGCACCTATATAAACTAACTTTAGTTCTACAAAGCCTAATCTAAACATTCCCTACCAAACATTACTGTTCATCTACATCTCTTTTGTTAACTGTTGTTTAAGTAAATCATGCTGAAGATATAACAATAACGTACAAAAAGCTTCCAATCATTTTGATTAGCTAGCTAGATATAAACAGTATAGATCATTTATGATAGCATGCAAATGTCATTCAGTAAACTGATAATCCAATATTTGGTCAACATTGTCTTCTATTATTTAAGCATCAAATATAAGGAGAGAAAAAAAAACCCTTCATAATCTGTTATATCAATATAGAAATATAGGTATTAACATAAAAACTGAAAATAATTAACTTTCCTAATGGATACATTAAGTCCTTCATTGTTTATATACTTCAGCTTGACACTATCTCCTAATATTATTAAGTGATGGTTAGCTCAATGTTTACACTGTTACCCCACTGGTGTAGTATAAAACTATGTCACATCTAACTAGTACTATATACATTTAATTATATCTTATACTTATATAGGATGTCTAGTATAATTCCTATATATGTGTCACTCACTAGTATTAAGGGACTCAATATGTCCTTTCAGTCTAATTCTAAGATAGTAAAATAACATCTATTTATCTTAAAAGAAAAGGAAAAACACAAATATTTTCTGTTCCCCATTTATCTATTATATACTATAAGGCTTAAGCTATCATATGAAATGTAGATGTAACAGAATGTTCCTATGTGCTTAAATTACTGTAAAACATTATTACTTTACGTTATTCATACATTACAAAGCTGAAAACAGTTTTATTCAGATTTCCAAGCCTGGAAACCATATAATATGCTCGCGCTGGGGGACAGTTAATACAGCCGGACTTCCGGAAGTGCCACAGCGAAAACCTCACCCTCAGCAGCACCCAAGGCATTTCCTGTTTCCTTGTCGGTGTGCAAACTTCGTGAAAACCATAAAACTTCGGGAATTACTCGCTGATGATCAGGATCAACAAAACGAAGTCCTTATCTAATCCAGAAGAGGCCTAAAGCACTAAAAATGAAAACAAAGGATTACCAAATCCTCGAGCCACATCAACAGATGAATCCGACCTCAGATAGCGTGCCAGTCTCAACCGAAAGCCAGATCAAGTCTCAGAGACAGGTAAGCACTTAAAAACTTTCAAAAAGATGTTTTTTGCCTCCTTTTTTGTTGAGGCAGAATATTTAGACTCATCCATTGTAAATATTAACAAATTTGGATATTTCATTTGAAATTTTATATGTTTATCAATAAGAAACTTACAATATGGAGATAGTGACTGAATAGCTTGTCTGACTTGTAAAGACAAATCCTGAGCCAGAGAGATTCTATTGTTGTTCCACATAATCTATCCTCCACTTTTTTTAGCTGTTATAAGAATTTTACTGACATGTTGATAATTAAGTATTTTAACATACACAGGCCTTGGGCTATTCGAAGCTTGTGATTCTTTCAGAGCTCTATGCGCCCTTTCTATGATTATTTGTTTTACCATGTCAGAGTCCTTGAGAAGTACTGTAAGTATTTGTGTAATAGATGGAATTAACTCATTATATTGTACCGATTCCAGGATTCCTCTAATAATTATATTGTTTCTCCTGGATCTCGCATCTAGATCAGTAAGCTTAGTTTGAATAGCAATAATGTCCAGATCATGTGTATCTGATTTGTTTGCAAACAAAGTTAATTTGTCTTCATTTTCTGATATCCGAGCTTCAGTCTTGTCCATTCTTTCAAGAATTTGAGTACAGAAAATTCCAAAAGTTTGTATTTGTGTAGTTAGTTCTTTCAGAGCCTCATGGATGGGTAACAAAGCAGTCTTAATGTCTTCCATGTTTAGCACTTGATCATATTTAGTTTTGCTTTCTGGTTTTTGCTGTTCCTGTTGTATATTTTTTTTCCTTTTAGAAATTACTTCTTTCTCCAGTGATCGCAGTTCTGAAAGTTTGGTTTTGGTAGTAGTTATGTGCATAGTTTTTCCCCCTTTCGACATTTTATATCATTACAGAGACTCAGAGCCATCTAATCTACTGTAATCCTGTTAAATATTGTAGTTTTCCTCATTTTTTTTCTTGTTGAAGGACAATTAAATGAAGTTGTAGTTATTCTTACGAAGATTTATTGTTAAAAAGTTCTTGGTATCACTTCAAGTTTTAGATTTCCTCAAGTTATCTGAAGAGCTGTAGTTCAGCAGTGTTCACAGCATGTCAGCCATGTTTGAATATATATTTTGTAATTGTAAAAAACTGTACAGCTTTTTTTCTCCTTGTATAATGATAAACTCCTCTTATGTTAGTTTACGTATGTATTTTTGCAATTTTCTCTGTACTTATATCTGTAATAACTGTGGTGATTTTCTTCCCATGTCTCCACTGAAAATAGGATGAATCTCAGTCAGCTTTTCCCATTAAACAAAGATAGATAAATAAATAAAGTACTTCACAGGAAGTCCATATTTTTATAGGATGGTCTTCTATACCAGAAAATGCAGGTGTTTTTTTTCTTCCTGTGTTAGGTGGTACATGTGCGCCATTCCTACAGAATGTATTTGCTAATACCTGTTCACTGTGCATACTGGCACCTGTTCAAATGATGACAATTGTGTTATATATAACTACTGTACTATGGTAAACATAATCGTTATGTATGATGCCACAGGTATTCAGGACCTGCACATGCCAGTATGCCCTGTGTTGTTATAGTCATGCCAATAGTCACAATGGGGCATCACATGCATGTTTGTGCTTTTAGCAGATTATCTATGTGATTGCTTTGCACCTAAAGTTACCTTTTTGTTCTCATAATAGCATATCTAGTGTGCTGCCTTCAGCTCTGCTGATCTTTTTTCTCCTCATCTATCTTGGTGACATCACTTCCCCTGTCCAACTGATGTCATTCATCAGATGCACTAAATGATGATTTAGATTTCTGACATTTCAGACTGGGAGACCACTGCGCTTTAATGTTATCCATGCTGTGCAGTAATATGCATACCAAAACTATCCAATATGTTTTCTGGTTACCTTGCATTGCAGAGACCATCCATATGTGCCCAAACAAGTTAGTTAAGAGATCAGTTACCCAAAACACTGGCCCCTCAAGTTCAAGCTCCAAAGATGTATTTCATTATGTGCCAACTTGATGTTTAGTGAAGATTCAGCATCATTAACTCTAATTCCAAATGGGTAACAAGTGCAACCTGCAAAACATAAATCTGCATATGTAAACAAAAGTATTCCTAGACTATATCTAATTATTCCGGGTATGCTCCCCTACAAGGAGTCCTTCAGTAATGTATTATCTGTGAAAAGGTGTGTTTTATAAAAAAAAAAGTCAAGTGAATTTAATTTTCTTTAGTTTTCTTTAGCTAAGACAAAACAGTAGAGAAAAACTTAGAATATTTGTAAGCCTTTTCTTGTTTTATTTAATCAAACTTCATCACATATAACCCAAACCAATTTCACAAAGTTTTAAATTGCATTTAAATTTAATATGCCATTAAGTGTTGCAGTGGGGTAATACTTCAATGCCATCTGCCACTTACTTTTTCAATAAAAATCTACATCTTCCTCTTTAATTCCCAAATCAACATGAACGGTTACTCTGTCTCATTGCTGGTCGCTTAAACGAATGTAACACATCAAACAGCATTTACCATACAAAAAAATAAGGTGGCTGTTGTCACAGACAAATTTATCCTAGTTAGCATGAATACCAGATCAGGTGTCTCCTGAAAAGAGGGCGCTGGCCTAGTGGGACTAACTTGATCAACAAAGGATGAATGAATGAATGAATAAATGAATGAATGAATGAATGAATATCATTAAAACTGAAACATTCACTAGTATATCTATAAAGTGCATTATTTTCCTTAAATGACTTCATGGCATAACAATTATCATAATAGTAGCTAAACACCTATCTAGTAGTCCTTTCAATATAAAATGCTTCAAAAGATGAACAAAGGGGCATACAAACACCATTTCTAGCACAGCAAGTTAAAAAGCCTGGTTAATATTGTTTTTGATCAGTTACATCTTTGCAGAACTATGAACTGTCATAAATCCTTTTTCATCTATTACAGGCATAGCAGTTGAGTAGAACTGTTTACTTTGAAAGCAGCTCCTAAGGTTGGTGCTCTTCTTATTTTCAAATGTTGGGGCTTCACTTGGGTCTTTCATATCTTCTGAATATCTATGAAATATTTTTTTTATTATTGTCGAGGACAGGCTTAAGTTCAAAGTCAACAAAATATTTTAAGTGAACCATTTTAATTATATGTATGTCCTCATATATTGGCGTTATTTCTATGTTTGAATTCTGATTGCATAAAATGAAATGATTGTACTGCTCATTTTCCTTAGCAGTCACATTATTAAATACTTGTTCTTTCACCAATTTTACATAGCCTCTCACTATATACCTATGCTCTAAGTAGTTAATTTCTTGACTATATAGGTCAAAGTTTGCTCTCAGTTTGCTAACAAGTACCTTCTGCTATCATACAGCGTTGCTTTTTAGAGCAGATTGATGCATTTAGTGTAATGCAATATAGTGTCACTAACATTTTTTTCTTAAATCATAGAAAAAAAATTGTTTCATAGAATATGCTATGCACTAAAATATGAAGAAATTCAATATGAATTTTATATATATATATATATATATATATATATATATATATATATATAAATATACATCATCTTCTTTCGGCTGTTCATGTTAGGAGTCGCCACAGCGGATCACCTGTTTCTATTTCTTCCTGTCCTCTGCATCTTGCTCTGTCACACCAACCACCTGCAAGCCCTCTCTCACCACATCCATAAACCTTATCTTAGGCCTTCCTCTTTTCCTGTTACCTGGTAACTTCATCCTTAGCATCTTTTTCCCAATATTCTCAGCATCCCTCCTCAGCACATGTCCAAACCAATGTAATCTTGCCTCTCTGTCTTTGTCTCCAAACCTTCCAACCTGGGCTGACCCTCTAATATACTTATTCCTAATCCTGTCCACCCTTGTCACACCCAGTGCAAATCGTAACATCTTTAATTCTGCCACATCCAGCTCAAACTCCTGCCTTTTTGTCAATGCCACTGTCTCCAACCCATATAACATAGCTGGTCTCACTACCCTCTTGTAGACCTTCCCTTTCACTCTTACAGGTACTCGTGTCACAAATCACTCCTGACACTCTTCTCCACCCACTCCATCCTGCCTGTACTCTCTTCTTCACCTCTCTTTCACACTCACCGTTACTCTGAACTATTGATCCCTTTAAACTCATCCACCTTCACCACCTCTACTCCTTGCACCCTCACCCTTCTTCTTTCCTCCCTCTCAATCACACGCATATATTCTGTCTTAGTCCTGCTGACCTTCATTCCTCTTCTCTCTAGAGCATATCTCCATCTCTCCAGGGTCTCCTCCACCTGTTCCCTACTCTAACTACAGATCACAATGTCATCTGCAAACATCATAGTCCATGGGGACTCCTGTCTGATCTCGTCTGTCAACCTGTCCATCAGCACTGCAAATAAGAAAGGGCTTAGAGCTGATCCTTGATGTAACCCCACCTCCACCTTAAATGCATCCATCACTCCCACAGCAGACCTCACCACTGTCACACTACCCTCGTACATATCCTGTACCACTCTTACATACTTCTCTGACACTCCCGACTTCCTCATACAATATCACAACTCCTCTCTCTGCACCCTGTCATATGTTTTCTCTAAGTCTACAAAAACACAATGCAACTCCTTCTGACATTCTCTGTACTTCTCCATCAACACTCTCAGAGCAAACATCACATCTGTAGTGCTCTTTCCCGGCATGAAACCATACTGTTGTTCCCTAATCATCACGTCCCTTCTTAACCTTGCTTCCCCTACTCTTTCCCATAACTTCATGCTGTGACTGATCAATTTAATCCCTCTGTAGTTACTACAGCTCTGCACATCACCCTTACTCTTAAAAATCGGTACCAAAATACATTTTCTCCATTCCTCAGGCATCCTCTCACTTTCTAAGATTTCATTAAACAATCTGGTTAAAAACTCCACTGCCATTTCACCTAAACACCTCCATGCTTCCACAGATATGTCATCTGGGCCAACAGCCTTTCCATTCTTCATTCTCTTCATAGCTATCCTTACTTCCTCCTTGCTAATCCATTGTACTTCATGATTCACTATCCCTACATCATCCAACCTTCTCTCCCTCTCATTCACTTCATTCATCAACCCCTCAAAGTACTCTTTCCATCTCTTCAACATACTCTCCTTGCTTGTGAGTATGTTCCCTCATTATCCTTTATTACCTTTACCTGCTGAACATCTTTCCTAGCTCGTTCCCTCTGTCTAGCCATTCGGTACAGATCCTTTTCTCCCTCCTTAGTGTCCAACCTTTCATACAACTCTTCATATGCCTTATCCTTAGCCTTTGCCACCTCTCTCTTTGCAATGCACCTTATCTCCTTATACTCCTGTCTACTTTCTTCAGCTCTCTGACAATCCCACTTCTTCTTCGCCAACCTCTTTGCCTATATACTCTTCTGTACTTCCTCTTTCCACCACCATGTCTCCTTGTCATCCTTCCTCTGTCCCAATGTGATACGAAGCACCTTTCTAGCCGTCTCCCTTACTAGCTCTGCTGTAGTTATCCAGCTATTTGGTAACGCTTCACTGGCACCCAGTGCCTGTCTTAACTCATCCCTGAACTCCACCTCACAATTACCCTTTTTCAATTTCCACCATTTGGTCCTTGGTGCTGCCCTCACACTCTTCCTCCTCTTTTTGATCACCGATGTCATCCTACAAACCACCATCCTATGTTGCCTAACTACACTTTCTCCTGTCACCACTTTACAGTCTCCAATCTCCTTCAAACTGGCCCTCCTGCATAAGATATAATCCACCTGTGTGCATCTTCCTCCACTCTTGTATGTCACCCTATGCTCCTCCCTCTTGTTAAAATGCATATTCACCACAGCCATGTCCATCCTTTTCGCAAAATCCACTACCATCTGACCTTCTGCATTCCTTTGTTTAACACCATACCTACCCATCACTTCCTCATCCCCTCTGTTCCCTTCACTAACATGCCCATTAATATAATATATTTAATAGGAAATTTAAAATGTTGAATTATTGCTCCTCTGTTTACTATTCTATAAAAGATGATAATTCAGGTGCAGTACATTTCTACAAGAAGAAAATGATTCTTTTAACATGATGTTTACTTTATTTATAAAACTTCACTACATACAGGATCACTGCTTTCACAATGCAGCCCATAGAAAAAGAATGGAGGATTAGATTTTTCAAGGAATTCTCAGGGTCATCCAATAAGCCTATATAGAACAGCTGTGTTACTGAACTATTTTAATTGAAATATTGCAAATTAGCACACTTTTGACTCGACAAATATCACATGCTTTCTTTTATTTCTTTTTCTTTTTTATATTGCAAATATAAATGCTTTGTAAAGGAAATGATTTACATTATGGGTTAGAAATGTTAAGCAAATGTGGTACTAGAAAAATAAATGAAACTAACCAATGTCATATCAGCAAGGTTCACGTAGGGATTTTGCTAAGGTGTTAAGCACCATGTGGAGGAAACATGCATTCTACTTCACATCATATTACTCTTCAGTTCAACGAATATTGAGACTATTGCAATGCATTCCAATCAGTCAGGGAACTGGAAGCATGTATATATTGTCAAATAACAAATGCTCAAAACTGAACACATGACATGCAATTAATAAAATGCTTAAATATAATATCTCCATTATAACCAAATTGATAAATGAAGTTAATTTTAAATCTCCTTCATTATAAAAACAGAAGCGATCCACTATAAATTATATGTTAAATTATGCCAAAAGTTCTAAAGGCTTCAAAATTACATTACAAAATAGTGATGAAGATATTGCCCAACACTCCTTAAGGGTTTTTGCAGGTGTGCAAGCCTTACTTTCCAATATGGAAGCTATACCCGCACATTCTTTACATGAAGATATTCCAGTTCTGGGGACATACAAACCCTGTCAAAAGAGAACAGGTGTAAAACGAAGCAATGTGTGTTTACAGTGCAGATGATTATGTCCATGAATACCTGTCTGGTGCATTTTAAGTACAAAAATGTGGGAAACTGGTCTTTCAGCAGTAGCTTAGTAAGGGAGGAAGGTGCTAAGGAAAGAAAGGAAGTGAATAGCTGCAGAATGTGTTTTTGGTTTGGGGTTAGGTTAATATTTAAAAACAGGAGAGTAGATTTTCATTCTCTTTGGTGAGGGTCTTTGTATGTACCTGTCCACCCTCCCTGTGTGTTAGATTACCACATTTGTATGGCAGGAGAAAGTTTATTTTTATAAATGTGGCTATTCCCTTCTTTTCACTAGCTAGTGCTTTGTCAGAAATGAACAATGCAGGATATTTCTGCTGTGTTTTGTGTGAGAGTGAGTGGTCTTAATGTGACTCTCAAGGTGCTGTACTTTGTGTGAGAGGAAGTGCTTTTTAACTTGACTATCAAGGTGAGTAGTCTATAGAATGCTGCTATGGAATGTTGGGTGATTATGTTTATTCTTTGCATTTTACTGTGAGATCAAATAAAATTGATAACGTGTTATTGTCTAGCAAATAAATTTGGTGGTCACATCAACCTGTCATGCTTATTAGGTTTGGGGATGGGGTTGGTTATAACTCACCCTTCTTTCTCTTTTTTGACTGGCACAAATCAAAAGTACAACACAGAATCTGCAACAGACCAATCATTAATGTACTGTAATATGGATATTTGTAATATGTCATTTACCTGCTGACCAATCATTAATGTACTGCAATGTGGACATCTGTAATATGTCATTTTCCTGCTGATGATGTTTTTTGTTGTGTCTTTTGGCTTTTCCCGGTTAGGGGTCACCACAGCGGAACTCTGGTCCGCTAATGATTGGCAGTAGATTTTTACGTACCGAGTTGCCGGCTCTGACGCACAACCTTCAACGAAGGTACGCCCTTTCATATTCCATAAAAAGGACATAGAAAAAACTGTAGATTTTCTATGATAAGATAGCTAAAAACTGTAGATTTTCAATGATAAGATAGCTGTCTTCAGTCTTCTTGAAACATTAACTAAAGGCATCATACAATATGTATTGATCTTTGAGTATGTCAATAAATATACAATACTAAGAGACATAACTTGCTATTTCTGATCATGTCAAACACCAATAAGATAATTAATTTGTTTAATACTAATTCAGTTGTGGAACACATGGTTGAACTTCAAAACATATGATGACTTTGTGAAAAGAAATGTATCTTATGATGTACGTGCAAGAAACGAGATTGTATGTTTCTAATAAAGGCATACATGTCTCAGCCTTCTTGCTTAAGAAAAAGAAGTGTGACAATGAAGGACAAATTAAGCTGTTCATTTGCAATAAATTATGTTATTGAAGAAGCCATCTCAGTTTTTTTTTAAACTGGCATTGAAAGTGTCAAGTTATTTTAGTAGTTTAATATGTTTAATTTGTAAGTATAACAAATGAAGTATTTTAAAAGTAAGTGCTTTTGCTTTGCTTAGCATAGTTATGTATTATTAATCTGTAAAGTGCTTTGTTTTATGTGGTGCTTTATCACACTGCTCTACTTGTCAGATATTCATTTCTTCTGAGATATTTAAAGTGCCTATGGCACTTCCGAATTCTTATCATTGACTTTCCTGCTTACTGGAACATTAAAAAACTCAATATCAATAAACAAATGCAATATTACTTTTATATTTTAAATATAAATGCATACATATGTGTGTGTGTATGTATATATATATATATATATATATATATATATATATATATATATATATATATATATATATATATATATATATATATATATATATATATATATATATATATATATATATATATATATATATATATATACATACACACATATATATATATATATATATATATATATATATATATATATATATATACTAAAACATATGCAGAAAAAATATGCATGTCATTTAAATTATTTGGCTTTTTTCTTAAGCTTAATACAATCCATAAAACAGAAAACTGTTCATCATTTTGTATTTCTTGTGAAATTCTGACCTCAAATCCTGAAAACAGTAGATAATTACTAATGTTAACAGGATGAATGCAAAAATATAATGCAGTGTATTGGATCATAGAAGTTATTGTAAATGGCTTCTTATTTATGTCAGTGCCAAATCTCATGTCTAAAAGAACAAAATAAAAAGTAACTATCTCATTAAGGGTTGTCATCCGGATGGATATGAACAATTAAATGAAAAAAGTCTAGAGAAAATATTTTATAAAGCTTAATCTGTCATACCATGAAGAGTAATGAGAAACCAAGCAAGAAGCCAACATTATACACAAAAATGTTATAAAGTGTTAACTTTTCAGAAAGGCAAAAAAAAAACAAGATGTTGAAGGAGTGTGATGGGAAGGCAGATGATATACAGTTCAGGAGGAAAGCAAGGTTTGCCCAAAGTAGAGTGGAAGGGAGGGACAAACGGAGATTGAGCAATTTTATGAGAGAAAGCAGAAAAAGACAGGCACAAGGCAAAGTCAGTAGATGAGTAAGTTTCTTCATCAATGTGATATAAATCGTTGCAGGTATGACATGAAAGGAGATAGTTAGGGCAGAGTGGTAAGAACAGTTGATTAATCCCAGGATAGATAGAATGAAAAAAAAAAGATAAAGAAGATAGATAGGAAGGTAGAAAGGGATCTAGTTGCACTACTGGATATGCTAGATAGACCAAAAACTCTGCATCAAAGGATCCTGAGAAACTTGTCCAGGCCACTGCTTGACCCCTACATGGGGATATTCAGTAAATTCCCACTATAAGATCCTGAAAATGAAAGAGGGAAAGATTCGTAACCCTGTTCATGTTGGGGGAGCAGGAATATCTACAGAAGTACAATTTGTTTAGCCTACCAGTCTTTACTGTTATGATAGAGGAATGCATGTATAAAGTCTTGAAATAAAATGTGACTGTTTCCTAATGTACAGCAATCTCCAGGAAAAGAAGAAACATGGATTCATGGTCACAAACAGCACTGTTCAAACCTGATCAAGGTCAATGTTTGAGTTACAAGAGAATCTGATGGTAAAACATCATGAGATTTTGTCTGACTGGATATCAGCAACACCTTGGAGTAAGTCCCACAGACACCATTGCAAGTATATCTGTTTATTATGTATGCAGAGACATGACTGAGGAACTTGACTACAACATACTTAGAAGGAAGGACACAAAGTATTGTGGTGAGTGGTATATTGTAAAAACAAAGTTACTGCCAGAGTACTGAAGAGGTCAGCTCTGCTTCCAATGAAATTCTAAGTGTTCACTTCAGATATGTTTGAAGGAAAAAGGAACTAGATAAGCCTAATTGTGTATGGCCCAGAGCTAGATACAGTAATAGAGGAAATGGAGGGGGATTAAAAAAAGGAATAGAAAGGTTATTCAAGTGGTAGATAGTTAACAGGTGATAATCACTTCAGACAAATAGAAATACTTTTTTCTACACCATTGTTACAGTATGAAATATCTGCTGGGTAAGTAAAATGATCTGGCAAAGTAGAAAGAGTCATTTTTCATGGGATCAGGAAGATTAATATGTGCTAGTTGAATACGCTTTTAAGAGAAGTTGGATTATCAAGATCTTATTTTATCCAAATTTACTTTGGTTCCTATTTTGTATATGTTTTTACGGAGCTTACATTTCAAAGCCAATGCAGCAAGAGAGATTTTTTTAAAGCACTGTATTGTTCATACAATTGTTCTATCATTTCATTTTTTTTTTTATTTTGAAGGACCTCAGATGAGGTGTTGCTAGATCTATTATCTCTGCTGAGTTCGCCTGCTCTCCAGTGTTCTGTCACCACAGAATAAGTATGGATAGTTTACGTGCTATGATAGGCAAAGCCACCCAAACACACACACACACACACACACACACACACACACACACACACACACACACACACACACACACACACACTCAAGTTTTTGCTCTGAGTTCTGTGTTTGTGGATTTTTACATATTTGTGTTGATAACTGAAACAGCCACATTGTGTCCCCTTTCTTCTGACTTTTTATAATAACTTTACTTTTTCCTGTACACTAGCCACAGCTAAACCCACATAATGATATACTTACTAGATAGTCAACAAACCTATACTGAATCCAATGTTTTTGAAAAATCTAAATAAACATCTTTAGGTGCTCCTATTTTGCTAGACTACCTGATGTTGTCATAAAACTCCATCATGTTACTCAATCAGGCCTGCCTATATTTAAAGCAATGTAGACTAATATATATTAACTGCCTATACACCTGTAAGGAAAGAATAATGCCTTCATAAGCTTTTCCAATAGGACTTGTTAAACTCATTGGCATATCATCAGTTACATCCCCACATTTCCCACTCATAGTAATGGAAACAGTAACAGAATCTCTCCAAATTCCTGGGACAAACCCAATTTATAGTGTTAGCAGAAACAAATGGGATAACAAAGGAACTAAGGATTTATTGACCTTGGATAAGAAGTATCTATTCAATGTCAGGACCACAGCAGCATTTGTTCTTATACCATCCACTGCAATCATAGTACTCCAAACTTCATAATAGCCCCTGCCCAACTCTGCTTATCTTCTCTCTCTCTCTCTCTCTCTCTCTCAGTCTTTCTCTCTCTGTGTTTCTGTCTTTCTGTAGTGTTATGTAACTCAGCATCCTGCTTGCCTTCATGATTACCATTTACACACTGAATTGAAGATTTAAAGATATCATAAATGACTACTAATAACCACCCTATATCTACCTACAAACTAACCATCTCAAGCATGATTAACCCCCATCTCCACTGCCCTCATGTACTTGTTCCTAGTACCAGTGCTTCTTAGAATTCTGCTTCAAATTCCAAGGACAACAGCATCACCCTAGTCAGAAATCCTTTTTTATTTGCTCCATGACAACTAAATCAATACAAATCATTAAATGCCAAGTCACCTATAATTTATTTGGAAAAACAATGTTTAGGGGACATGGCACAATAAGCCAATGTCTTGCAGAAGTTGCTGATAGGTTAAGGAACAGAAATCAGGAAGCAGTGTCAAGAAGTGAGTAAAATGAACAATGCATAAACATTATTAAATGGTACAATGACAGTAGCTAATGTGTGCTCCTAAGTTCTGTAATAAACTTGGAGCTAAGTTTGAAAAAGACATGTTCTTACATCAGCTTTGAGACTTGTGTTATAATACTAAACTGCTCTACAGCTGTCAGAAACTTTAAACTTAGATCCTATTATTTAGCTGGAAATAAATTGGACAGCATGACGTCTGCAAGCTTAATTTTAATATTTAACCTATAAATACTTTTTTTTTAATTTAGCATTTTTGCAGGCACCCTGGTGTGAAATATACATTGTTTGGGCTACAGCAGTTTGACTAGCACTTATTGTATATGAATAAGGTTATGAGCTGTTAAAGAGCTGCCTCCATCAGTACATGGTTGGATCCCGTTAGCCTACATTTGTCTTCTATGTGACTCAGCCATGTAACTTCAGCAGACAGTACCCCTGGCCTGTCCCAGGTTGTTAGCAAAATTATTGCACATTTTCTTTTGAATTCCTGCACCCTTCACATCATCAATATATAATACTTCACTATATGCTATTTGAGTATGAATCCCAACATGTCTCTTTTATTTTATTGTGTTGCCAGATGCACTTTCAATAAATGTGAATTATAAGGGAAGAGATGTTTATTATTTCCCATGCTAAGTCTGTTTTCAATATGATAGTGTTTTGTTTTGTTTAAAAAATGTCTGTTAGTATTTTTTCTATAAACTTTGAACTAAAAGTTTTAAATGAAAGCCAAATCTCTGTGATAATTGTAAAAGTAAAGAAGAAAATAGAATGCATGGTGACAGGTTTGAAGAGTGTTTATGGTAACTAGGAAGAAACAACACAGAAATGGGATATTGGTGGCTGGTGGGGACCTGATTTATTATTCTGTATAAGGCATCATTTGTCCATAATCTGGCTGTGATTCTGGAGCTGTTGCTGCAACAATGCAACATTATTAGCCATTCAAGTAGGTCAGACCTCTAATAAGTGATATCAGTGTGGATAGCTATTCTTGAAGATAGAGAAAACATATGAAGACCAAAAATGAAATGCACATGTCCTGAAAGCATGCAAGCCCCCCACCCCCTCACAAAAAAAAATCTATGTTGTATGTAGTATTATTGATTATTGTTGCATTACTTGCTGGTTGTTGAAAAAAAGTTGTTGCAGCATTTATATTGCCTTTAACTGTTTATTCATTGGACTAAAGAATACATTGGGTCATTAATAGGCCTGTATGGTGTAATATAATCTAAATTATTGTATTTTAGCAGTCGAAACATGCTACATTTTAGGAATGTATTTTGCAGTACCTTCTTTACAGCCTCCAGAAACTGCAAAGGCATTGACATTTGTCAAGTCAAATAGTCTGCATTATTTGGAGCTATGATCAGAACCATCAGATCTTTCACATCTGCTGTGTAGTCGTTATGTAGTACTGTGATACAGTCTACTTGTTAAGATCAGATTGTAAAGGATTTCTACATTTAGGTCAAAACTGTTACTCTGGCAGTTAAATTAGAGGACTAAAGATCTGACTTGTTAACAAGCTGCTTTCTGTGGCAAGGGTGAAGTGTTTGAATCTTTTCACCTTCATTTACCTACTATGTGACACTGAATGTGCCTCTTAACCAAACAGTGCTTTGCAACAATTGAGAATTTAAGCTAGGCTTCTTAAAGAGATGCACGCATAGTAACTATGATCCTGTCATCACTGTTTGCTAGCCATTCCCTTTTGCATAAATTATATAGTTTAGGAAGTGCTATTATGATATCACTAACACAACATTTTTTTTAAAGCAACATAAGCAATTTATCCTTCAAGGGTAGCAGATACTGTATTTGTAGAAGAGGCACTGAAATGCAAAGTTTGTCAGAAGTGACCTCTACCTTAACATTCTTTTTAATGTGTAAACATTCAGATGACCTTACTTCAGCAGCGATTGTGCATATTGACAATGTATATGTTATCAGATGGTTAGTATTTCTTATGCTCTCATTAATACTCTTCTATTTAAACTGTGCTACACACAGCTGGATCTTAAGTTATGATGTTAGTGATCTTTATACAATATCATGTAGTTCATCCAAAGCTACCAATAAAGTACAGGGAATTTCATTATTTCATAACAATAATGGGTGAACACAGTCAACAAAGTGATTGTAACTGCTGGTGGGGGATTCTGAAGATGAAAGAACCTTATGCTTTTATCAGCTGGTCATTTTAAACAGTCTTTAATATGGGTTTTCAGGACTACTGTGTATCTGTGTGTGAAATAAGTTTGAATACTTTGACTAATGTATGTGTGTGAGACTGTGAGTATCTGCACGTGTGTGTGTGTGTGTGTGTGTGTGTGTGTGTGTGTGTGTGTGTGTGTGTGTGTGTGTGTTTGTGTGTGAAACAAACTTGAAATATGTGACTTTGGTCATTATTATTAATTTTTTTGACACAGATATCTGCTTAGAATGCAGTCTATGTAGTTATAATCACTGACAAAGCGGGATGTCTCTGGACAAAAATGGCTGACTCTGCTGAGATGATAAAGTTAAAAAATGTATTACTGTATATTTGCAGGTCTAGTGTGCATTTGTCTAATGCAAATTAGAATACATTACTGTGGTCATTTTATCACATTCAGAGATGTGATGTGTTCATGGTCGAGAAGGTGGCCATAATTCTTGTACATGAATATTGGTACATTATAATTGCAGCAGTTAGCATGACCTTTTATGGATGAAATGTTCTTAAATTGGTACTTTTGTCATTATTGATTCATACATTTTATTTCACTACTTACTGAAACATTTAAAACACACTCTTTAAAGCAAATGTTGCTGTATTAAACAGTAATTATTTAAAACAATCAAGAAGGTGAATCAAAGAACATATGCATTTGTACATGGTCCTAAAATTGTGTGCAGGGGGCCATGGTTTGAAAACAGCCCAAGGTACACTTAATTCACCACTGGGTAGATACATTTTCAACGAATGTACATTTCAAGGGAAGACAACTTTACTGTTGCTCATGCTGAGTCTATTTTCAGTGTAAGCTTGTTTTGTTTCATTTAGCAAATGACCTTCAGTGTTTGTGCTCTAACATTTGAAATGAAAGTTTTAAATCAAACCCATATCTCTATAATCATTTTAAAAGTCAAGAAGAAAATGGTATGCATACTGACTGGTTTGAATAGTGCTTAGGATAACTGGGCAAATACAGTCAAGTAATAGAAGAATGGAATGGCTGCAGGGGGTGGGGGGGCCTGGTCCATATCCCTGGCCTGACCATGAGCCAGCTATGATTACAGTAATGATAGGCTGTACACAAAGAAATGGAAATGTCTTTGCACTATGCAGCAAAATGCATACTGCACCACAGGTTCACATGAAATCACTATGCAGCATGACAGTGCAGTACAGAGATACAGGGATGAACTATTAGGTAAAGTTAGCTGCATCTAGCATACATTACTTAGTTGCTGTTTTCTGCTCTCTTTTGCTGTTCTGTCATGCAAAACAGAGATGTAAAAACACTTTTCAGTTATTTGGAGTGGTGCTGGTACAAACAACATCAGCATATTAACTAAATGTGGGGAATCAGTTGCTGTGCAATCTCATATTGGTGGGCACTCAGCTGCATCACTGTATGGGGTAGAGACATCAGTAGTTGTGATCACAGAATCTCTGCACCACAGGGAAATTTCTTACTAGTAGGGCTTCCTCTACCATAAAAATGATGCTGTTGTTGTTGTTGTTGTTTTTGCTAGTGTGGTCAGCTCTGTATACTTTTCAAGACACCATCATGGAAAGTAGATGTGCAGTCCTGGAGGAAGATATCATTTAAATGTGTGCTCCATGCATGGACACTGTGGTTACACAATGGGGTAAGGCCGCATACATCTTATCTCATTATGTAACAGTCTCTTAGAATCACATAGGGCTTTGGTACACCATTTTGGTGTAGTTCAGCTCTGTGCCAAGAGGCAAAGTATTCATGAATCATGAACGACAGTAGCAGTACATTTTAACTTTGTTGTTTTTGAAGAGATACTGAATGTCATTCCTTGTAAACTGCTGCTGTAAAAAATGACTGAAACTTCTGAACAGTAAAACTGCTTTACTTCATTTAACAATGATCAATGAAAAAAATCAGTTAACTACATAAAAGCGCATCCTGTCTTTAAATCAGGGCAGAGAAAGTGAAAAAACTAAACTGCACAGCAAAGAAAGCATATCTGTGTATCTTCTCTGATATCTATAAGAAGAAGATAAGCAAAGTCAATAGGAAAATATGTAAAAACAATATATTAAGGAGCACAGAAAAAAACAGATAGTAACAGTAACGTGAAAATCATGTAAAAGTAAACATTCCACACATTAAAGCATAGCAGAAGAGAAAGGGACTCATGATAAATAGATAAAAAGATAGACAGCTAGCTAGCTAGATAGATAAACAGACTGAATGATTTTGCAGTGTGGTTTCCTAGTGATATTATTGCTATAACTTGATGGATTAATATGCTTCTAATTTCTGAGTGTTAGGGCACATCATTAAAAATAAAATGAAAATCAAAACAACCATTTCTCCTTATCTTCACATTGTTTTGAATGTGTTAACTTCTAAAAAGCACTTAATACAAGAAAAACAAACTACACTGGTGCAGAAAATTGTTAATAATACATAGATGTGAACAGTTTGTAGCACAGATAATAAATTTGCATTGCTGTTAGAATGGGATGGTTAACAAAGGTAGTAAACAAAGACCTGACAATCACTCCGCTGCTTGTATATGTACGTTAGGAAAATACAGCTGTAAAAAAATAGGTTGTGAAATGGAAGAAGAAAAATAGAGTAAGAGAAATTGAAGTACTGCTTTGACACAAGCCTGAACATTAATGGGAAAGGTGATAAATATAATGGGAAAGGGGACAATTAATCAATGTCCACTAAAATCAGAAATGGGTATTTAGGAGTTTATGTCTCCAGTGGGATTGTGGTGATTCAGGTTTTGAACATCGATTGTTGGTGCAATGTCAGTGAAGAAACTATGAAGTATTGATGCAGCTACAGTGTGTGACCACATAAATGAGATCTTAATGGTAAAATTGGGAGAGGTAAGGTTGGATGTAGCAGTATCAGAAGAAGCATCTTTTCATGTAGGAGCTCACATGGATATGTTGAGACAAGACTGTAGCAACTAGAATGTCAAATTGGAATGCTAGATCAAAGAAACAGTGAAAGAACCCTGCTTGTTCTGTTAAGTAGACAAAGCTCATGGAGCAGGGAGACAGTCACCAAAGAGAAGATGGTGGCACCTGGTAATTAAGTTACCATAGGAGTTAGGAATGGCTTGTACAACTCTGGTGTAGTTTAGTTCTAAGAAAGGAAAAAAAAAAAGGAAGGATCTATAATGGACATGCGATCATAGGAATCAGAGAGGAAACACAGGTGACTAGCTGAAGTATTACAAAGCACAAATTCCTTGGTGAATTTGGAGCAGACTACACAATCATATTTTGATATTGTGTTTGTTTTTCAATGAATTTGAGAGAAATGGTGGTGGAACAATTTGATAGGCAGTAAGAAATTGATTTTAATGAAATGGGTAATAACAATAACACAAGTAGTTTTGTTTTCCACCTAACTTGCAAGTGAAAATGCTTCATTCATTCATTGGGGCACCTGTTGTAGGTAAACAATGCTTCAATTGTTTACTTTAAAGAATGTAATCTCTTAGACATTGATAATGAATTTAATTAAACTATTTTAAATTACAGTTTTGTAGTTCTTCCCTGGAAATATTTTATTGATAATGTGAGTAATCATTAATTTGGTAATACTAAACTGAGTATTTTAAAATGGAGTTTATCATCTGTAACAAATAAACAATTAAAGTTCTTTAATACTATATGTGATTTTAAAATGTATGCAAAAAGACTAAAAACAAAATAGTTATTAGAAAATACAAATTTGACAAATACTGGTTTACATGACAAAAACGTAACACATTCAATTCTGCTTTGAATTCAACTATATCTGCATTTGGTAAAATGAGCATAGAAGAATCCAGGAGAATCCATCCATCCATCCATCCATCCATCCATCCATCCATCCATCCATCCTCAACTGCTTTTCCCATTGCATTACATTATCTGTTAGTAATGATCTTAGATACATGAAAGCAGAGAATGGTGTGGGATTAGTGATAATGAACAGAGATGATTTTGAGAGAAAAATGAATAGTTTGTTAAATAACACTGATGAGTAAATTGCAGTTGAGACTTCTGATATTAATTTTGCACACTAGCACAAAGATTTATAACTATTTCATTTTCTACACAATAAGGTTATTACAGAATTGTTACATGATGTTATAGAAGTTGATCTTCCAAAGATTGTCTACTTAATCTGAACATCAATATACAAAAAAAAAAAAAAAATCTGCTTAACCCCTCTGCCATTTTAGACCAATAATTTCTTCAAATTGTTCAAAAACAGAATCCACAAGCCTTTACTTCTGAAAGATGTCTTTAAAGAAATAGCTGAAAAGATTTTCACATTTCTGATATACACACAGCAATACCCTATTAAAAGGATAAAATGTGTAAACATGTCCTACATAAACCAACTTAAAAACCTGTCACTCTACTTGATATCCTACAGACTGCTAAGAGTTGACCTATCTCTGCCATACAAGGCATCCTCTGACCCATTGCTGATGGATTTATTGCACATCAGCAAGTCAAATGGGATCAGAAATGCTCTGTCTAGGGAGCTAAACCTCTTTTTTCAAAATAAATAGAATGGTTTGGAGGGACAGGTATATTTCACAGAGGATACCACTGCTATGGAACAGACTACCCATTCACATAAAACACAGTTCATCCCTGTCCATTTTCAAGTGCATCTTAGATCTATAGATGGGAGACAGGAAATTTACCCCAGGACTGACCCTGTAGTTGTAATGGACAGCTGCAGCTCCTAAATGATTTATTCCATGCATGTGTCCTCTCAAATATCTATGGTATGATCCCAGTTATTCTCATTAGGGGTAATATTTAATTATTGACCATTGGATGGATTAGGCCAATCTATAACAAAATGGGATAGGTTATTTCAAGTACAAAAAAGGGAACTGATTAGGCTTAAAATAGCCCGTAAGGGCAGCTAACCTAGCTAGCTATGAAGCTATGAGAGATATTTGGCATTTTTTGGATGTTATTAGATAAATGAAATGGGAATCTAATTATTCTTTTGCAACAATAGATGCTGAATGTTTGTATTAATATATCCCACAGGACAAAGGACTTAATATATATATATATATATATATATATATATATATATATATATATATATAAAATGAATCTGGTGAAGTTTCACAATCCAATATTGAGAGAATACCTTATCTTTTTTTTAATATGCACAACCCTAATAAATATTCAACATTTGTAAAAAAAAATGTCACTAGAGAACAAGCAATGAGAACAGATGGAAAAGAATTGTAAAAGGCCATAATTAATAACTGGTATACTTTGTAAAATAATTCAGGTTTGGTTAAATAATTGTGAAAGGTCCTGCATTCATAAGAAGTAAAATTCAAATGCACACAGACTCAGAATAAGTAGTGTGATAACAAATGAAAACGTACTTCCATCTGCGGATTTTTGTAGAGCAGGCAAATTTATCATTGAAGGAAATAACTGCATAGTACTATGAACAGGATTTATAGTCTTAATGCAAGATCCACATGTAACTCTGAAGGCATTGTTCACATTGTTACCTGCATTTCATGTACAGGATTTAAGTGGGAAAAACTACTAGGAAATTATTACGAAGAATTTCAGAACACATGAATGCAATAAAACAAAATCCTGGTTACTGTATTATATAAATACATGTTGTTGTGTAAGAATATATATAGAGGTGACACAAATGTTCTCATGCTAATTAAGGCTGTTTTATGCCAATTGCAATTCATAGTTAGTTTTTCCACTTTCTTACGCTTGTTGCAGATGTAGTATAGAAAGGGAAGACTCGATAAAAGTATCAGAGTTACAATCGGGGAAGATGTGGTAAGCTTTGCTATTTGTAAGTCAGAGTTGCTTATCTTGGCTGGGCCAAAATTGCTTGAGCCCAGAGGCACTCATCAACCAAGAAGGTGGAAATGTAGGCAGAGGATTAATCATAACTTTGATAATCAGGAAATCATTGATAGGTTTAGAGTGGATAGGGACATTATATGGGTCTTAGATGGCATATTTGACTCTCCATAGTGGCATTGGAGGAATGCGTGGTCCTCCTTAGTTGCCATATGAAGATACTTTGGTGCCTTTCATAGGAAATCAGTACAAACATCCAGTTGAAGTTGCACAGTGAGAGAAGAAACACAAAACTGTGGCAACTCTGACACAATTAATGTTGCAGAGTGATAGCCCAGTGAGCTCCCATACAAATGAACAACGGGTGACAGAGGATGAAACTGAAGAGAATGTGGCATAGGCAGATGTTCTGGAACTTTCTATAGAATGCCAGTGGGAAATGGAGAACAAATAATGTGCCCTCAGTATAGAATAAAGTGATCTAAGAGAAGAGCTGCTTGGTTAATAGAAATGGACAGACATATTAAGATAGATGGAAAAAATAGGCTACAGAAAGTAAATAAAATCCAGAAAGTTAGAAGTTTGATAAAACAAATTAACTTAGTAATCAGGACTGTCCATAGAGATTCATGTGATATAACAGAAGTAAATAAGATATATTACTGTGCAGGTAAATTGATAATAATTAAAGTCTTACCACAAAATCATGAAGGAATAAGGGAAAGGAAGGGGGTAAATCGAATGCTATAGTGGAAGTATCGAATAGAGAAAACTATAAAGCAGTTAAGACAAGAAATGTTACTGTTAGATGAGAATAGAAGAGGGAACAGATCAACAAGAGTACTCAGCAAGACAGATGTAACAAAAGCAATATTACGCACTTTCGCAAATAATAGACTAAAAATATCAGCACAGGCAGAAAAATGTAGAGATACGCAGATAAATATAACGGGAAAGTATAAAATAAGAAATTCATTGATGACCTAAAAAAGCTTTATAGAGTATTGGGAAACAAGGCAAAAGGAAATGAAACACCAGCAGAAAGATGAAATAGATACATTTTGGAGAAATATCTGTGAAGATCCAGTGGAACATAACAAAGATGGTAAATTGATAGAAGAAATAAAAGAGAGAATAAGAAGTTCAAAGGTACAGGATATGAAATAGGATGAAGTAACGGCTACAGAGATTGAAACAATGTTAAGAAAAGCTCCTGATTGGAAAACTCCAGGCCCAGATGCAGTACCTACCTTCTGGCAAAAATATTAACATCTTTACATGAAGACTTAGCCATGAGTAAGAACGATTTATATACACACCTCGAACAGACACCAACCTGGTTAACAACAGGAAAGGCAATACTCCTAAAGAGGGAACCTGCAAGCTACCCTAAAAATTATAGACTAATAAGTACCTTCCAGCAATGTATAAACTATACACTGGAAATGGTGCAGACAGTTTATAGTCATTTAGCAGAAAACTCAATCATGGCAATTGAACAAAAGGGTAATAAAAAATATTCATATGGAACAAAGATCATTTGTTGTTAAATAAAGTCATTATGGAGAACTGTAAAAAGGGGAAGAATCTAAGTATGGCCTGGATAGACTGCAAAAACGCATCTGATGGTAGCTCACGTTCACAGATAAAAGAGCACTTAAAAATGTATAAGATGCACCCTTTACTGATAAATTACATCACAGAAACCATGAAACAGTGGCAAACAACTTTGCAGTTAAGCCATGATGAAGGACAAAGTATTATTCCAAGGATAAAAGTTCAAAAGGGAATATTCCAAGGTGACTCTGTGTCCACTGCTCTTTTGATTTGCCCTTATCCTATTAAGCGGTCTACTTAACAGATTAGGTCATAGCTACAAATTGACTCACAGAAAACAACAAAGTGTAATGACTTCTCATCTTCTTTTGCAGATGATTTAAAACTGTATAGTTCATCAGATGAGGAACTGGAAGCAGAACTGCAAGTGGTTAAAACTTTTTTCAGATGATATAAGAATGTCATTTGGTCTTGATAAATGTGCAAAAGCAACCTTTAAAGTAGGAAACCCACAACCACATCAGTTTGGGACAGGAATGTGATGTAAAAGAACTTGAGTAAGATGGAATGTATAAATATTTGGGAACTGATAAAGGATCAACAACAAAACATGAACAAATGTGAATAAAACTTAGTAAGGAATATTTTAGAAAACTAAAATTAATACCCAAAACAGTGTTGACATCTGGGAGCAAAGTCCAAGCTATAAACCAATTTGCTCTTCCTGTACTAACTTACAGATTTAGCATAATTGACTGGCCTCACATGGTGTTGAATAATTTGGACAGGAAAACAAGAAAGATGCTTCATGCTCATGAAATGGATTATAAAAATCAGTGCATACCAAGATTATATATTCCCTGTTCTGAAGGAGGTATAGGCCTCCTCAAAATTGATCAAATGTATAGATTTGCAATCATGGGGATACATACATATCTGCTGACCTCCCAAGACCCAAATATAGTGAAAGTATTGAAACATGAGGAAAATAAGTCTAAGATGATTTCCCTGCTTAGTTTAGCAGACACATATCGGCATCAAGCAGGAATGGAAACCAAACCAGAAGTAAATAAAAATCAGGCAGCAAATGAATGTGCCAAAAAAACAAAAGAAAGAATATTAAGGTGAAGGACTGGATGAGAAGGGAAGGAATGTGGAAAATGCATAATTATGTATGCATTTATTTATTTATTTATTTATTTTATTTTACATTTGTTGACCGGGCCAGTCTATCTGGATATATGTCCATTTTCAGTAGAGGCCCGGGAGATAAGCTCCAATGAAAAACAATGACAAAATCATGACAAAATCATATGCTAATTAAGGTAAACAATGCACAGTGCAGGTACATTGGTAGGACATAATCGAGAGGTCAGAAGTAAATAACATAGTGGAAAATAATCAGGTATAAGTAGTATAATACATATGCAGTTTCAACACATGATATACAAGTGAGTAAGGCAGCTGATTATATACAATTAATTAGTTCAAAAGTATTCACATTGAAGTCATTAAGAAGATGTAAGGAATAGTATGTAGAAGGAGACTGTTTGCTGTTATTAAGATAAGGAAGTTGATTACTGAGAAGAAGAAAGTAGGCTGAATGTAGTAAAAAGACCTAGTTGATCAATCAGGTTCAGTACAGGAGCACAGCCAGTGTCTTTTGAGGAAAAGTTTCAGTTTGGTTTTGAAAAGTGATATAGAGGGAAGTGAGGAAAGTTCACTGGGGAGAAGGTTCCAGGATTTCCAACAGTATTAGAGAAGAGAGAGTCCCCAGCCCTGTTGTTTGATTTACAAATATTGACAAGACATTTATGTGATGATAGTTAGCTCTTCAGGTTATTGTAGGGGATGATGAGGGTAGATAGTATGGGGGCATTTGTAGGTTGGTAAAGAGTTTTATGGACAATGGTCATTTGGTGGAATTTATGGTGATTTTGAAATTCAAGCCATCCTAGCTGTTTTAAATTGTAACAGTGATGGGTTCTGTAAGGGTTGCCTGCAGCATATCTGGCTATGTTATTGTAGGAGTTTTCCATTTTATTAAGGTTGTTTTTAGATAGATTAGTGTATATGAGTGAGGCATACAGGAGAGTAGAGATTAAATGGATCTGAGCGACAGTTATTCTAGCTGCAGGAGAGAGGAAGGGTTTGATCCTGTAGAGAGAGTCTAGTTTTCTATTGATAGTTTTTAGAGTATTGTTGATATGGGTGTTGAAGTTGAGGTTGTTATCTATGGTGATACCTAGTAGTTTGGTAGTTGGATCCGGGGATATCAGAGTACCATTATTGGATGTGACTGTGAAATCTATAGTGGGGACATACAAGTAGGTGTAAAGAGGAGGAGCTTTTTTTTTAGGGTTCAGAAGGAGACAGCGCTGTGTAAACCATTGTTCAATTGTGTTAAACACCTTTTGAGTAAGGGAGTGAAGTGCAGATACTGATGTGGCTGAGCATATAAGTGTGGAGTCATCTGCGTATTGTATGCAAGTAGCTTGTGGCATTTCTAGGTGAAGGTCATTAATAAATATAGAAAACAGAAGGGGTCCTAATATGGACCCTTGGGGGACACCAAGGTTAACAGGCAGGTGGGTAGATAGAGTATTATGCCAAAGAACAGCCTGTTGTCTGTTTTCTAATTAGGACTGGAACCGTGTTATAGCTTGTGCATCTAGTGACAGGGATTTGAGGATATTTATAAGCATCTGGTGATTTACCATATCGAATGCCTTAGACAGATCTATAAACAGTGCAGAGGAAAGCATACTGAGGTTACGGTTTTTGCTGATACAGTCAGTAAAGGAAAGTAGGGCAGTAGTAGTGCTGTGGGAAGGTCTGAAACCATGTTGACAGCTGGACACTAAATTGTTTTGGATTAGGTGGTCTAGCAATTGCTTGTGGATACATTTTTCCATGGTCTTTGCCAAGGGAGAAAGTAGGGCTTTGGGACGGTAATTGGAGAATTCAGTAGAGTTCCCACCCTTATGTAGGGGTATAATATGGGAGACTTTCCTGATTTTAGGGATGTGTCCTTCACTGATGGTTCTGTTGATGAGAATGGAAATGGGATAGGCAATGGACTTGGCTGCTAACTGTAGATATTCAGTGGGTAGTTGGTCCGCTGAAGAAGAGCATGGTTTCAGTTTTAGGAGAAGGGTAAGAATATATGTTGTTGGGATAGGTTGGAAGAGAAATGGAGGGGGTGGGATAGTGTTAGAGTTAGTTAGAGTTAAGTTTTGAGTTGATAACTGACTGGCAAGAGTTTGAATGGCCTCAGTGAAAAAGTTATTAAAGGCATTAGCAGTCTGCTTGGGATTCACCTGGTCTGTGCCTTGTGGGTTTGGTGTGATGGATTGCCCTGGGCATAGTAATTGGTTAATACTAGCCCAGAACTTTTGTGGTTTGTTATAGTGAGTCTGGTGAAATTGTAGGTAGTAGTTTATTTTGTCAGACATAATAGCTTTTTTTAGTGCTATTTCTCAGTTGTCTGAAGTTTTGCTGGTCTACAGGGTTTTTACTTAAACTATATTGATTCCAGGATTTATTTCTGAGTTGGATTTTCTGCTTGGTTTCTTTTGAGAGCCATGGAGCAGATTTATTTCTCATTCTGATATAGCGGGTTGGTGCATGGTGGTCTAGTATGGTTAGGAATTTAGAATTAAAGTAATTAACAGCTTCCTCAAGTGGGAGTTTTTTTTAAGGAAAACCAGTTACATGTTCTTAGTTCACTTTGGAAGAGATTGGGGTTAAAGCTTTTCTTGGTTATGATAGTCCTATAAATGGTTGGATGGGTGGATTGGTTTTAAATCTGATTATATAGGTAAGCAAAAATAATGCAGACTTGCAAATAGTAATTAATAATGGGGATCCAAGTAGAGCACTAATTAATTAGATATGAGATAGCAATCTCTTAAGGCACTGTCCAGCTTAATAGGTTTTGCCTTCCTCAGTATGACACTACCCTTAACAATTTAATAACAGAGACAGGAGTTTGCCCAGCCATGCATCTTGCTTCATGACACAGTTTTTGACAAAAACTCCACTGTTAAGGTTCTAAGTAACTGTGGCTGTGCAGAACAGCTTCAGTAATGGTCTGCCTCAACTTGCATTCTTCTCAAGATTCTGAAATGATATTTTCATATTATGAATTGATATTATGATTATGCACTTGTATTAAGCAGTTTATAAGTTGCCCACCCACATGGCTACTGCTCAGGGTAAACTGCTTCTGTTCAGTCATCAATGTGTGACCACTATTGTTTAATGTTGACCTCCTCCATTTTTCCTTTTTCTTTGCTACAACTACCCTTATGGATGGGTATAAAATAAACTGAATCTGATCATGCTTTTATTTGTCTCTAATAGCAAGCATGTGAGTGATATATAGAGATTGTTACTGTATTCTTTGTCCAGGAAAAAATTATACTCTGCATTGTACACCACTGATTGTTACTAGTGATGGTGATGTTTGCAATGATCTGTTTCTGTGTACAAATACATACTGCTGTGTTCTCAAATTACTTTTATATCTTGGGACAGCTGTGCTAATGTCTGTATTCTGGCCTTCCTGTCTGATAAACTTCAAGGCTAGAAACTTTCATCTAGATCATATAAGGGAGAGACATTTAAGGGAAATTTTATATTTTAACCCAACATTTGTTAGTAACTGACTTATTGATAAACTTATATATTGCAAGATAGTTTTCCTATATTTAGGAATTTATATATACACTTATATAAGAGGCACTGTTAATGGTTGAGATTTCTTTGAGTGTTTTTTCTCAGTGTAATTGTCTTTTTAACTAGACCATTCAGATATGGTCATTTATCCATGTCACATGCTGATACTTCAATTTCTCTAAAATTGTTTTGACTTCTATTCTTGCAAATTGTGGACAATTAATTGATAGTTTCACAATAGAAATTGTTTGTGTAAAACGCATCTTTAACTGCATTAACTTCAGTACTTGTAGTGTTCAATTAATTTATGAATTCAGGAATTTAATATGTTTCATCTACCATCTATACACTGTTTTGAAATTGGCATAAATATGTTTAAATCTCACTGTAATGTTTTTATGAAAAAATGTTCTTTTGGTTAACTGTTATGATATGTATTGCTCACTCAGACATGTTTACATTATCATTTCTAGAGAACACAACACCATAGGTTCTATCTTTGGGCTGCATAGTTTTTGTAGTTTGATTCAAGTGTTCTGAACAGATTTGTCTGTATTTATCTTCACTCACTGACTCATTTCTAAGTCTACTTCACTCAGTTATAATATATTTTTACAGTGCAGAAGAGTGTTTTATCTGACATAATTATCCGTGTACTGGTCATATCATAATAGTGTTGACTAATGATATGTTTATACACTGCTCTCAGTCTAAAGAGAACTAATGTTAAGCAACACATACTATACTGTTTATGGCCTTTAAATATATGGTACCTAATAGATATCTCCTTGACAGCATTAGCATTTGGTGTGATATAAATGGGGTTTTACTTTAGAAATGTTTAAGTAGCGCATGATAGGATTGTTATATTCTGAATAAGAAGTCTAATCTAAATTTAAATTGTATTACTAAATCAATAGTCATTTCCATACACTCTGTTCATTCAATATTAATTGTTATATTGTGAAAAATAATAACTACTAGTTTGTGTTTTACATTTTTTTATCTGATTTTGTCAAATCTCCAAGATAAGACAAAAGGTAAACTGGAGCTCGAAAGGGGTTAGTTCTTTTTTTCTTGCATGTGGGAAGTTATGGTAGTCAATCTGTTAGATTCCCTTTCATCTAACAGATTGGAAGTGTATTTCACTTCATGTAAATTTGAAGGTTTACAAAAAATATGTGTATACTTGTTATTATGCATTTAATTTTGGCATTTTTCTTTTTTCTTTTTTTATTGGCCTGAACTAAAATTAATATATTGACTACAATGAGAATTATTAACATAGTAGTTACACATCATATACATTGTATGGCATTACAAATATATTATACAAAGCAAATATGATGTAAAGTTAATTATTGGGAATGGACTTGACTATTCTATCTTTAAACACTAATGTTTTAAACAATCCAAGAAAAATATCGAATTTATTAAGATATATGAAATTAAATAAAGTACAAGTAGTATTTCTTCAAGAGACTCACTTCAAAACAAATGATACCTGTATATGGAACCCTAATGAATACATAACCTTATCTCACTTTTCATATAAGAAAGAGACTAGGGGAACTTTAATTTTATGGGAAAAAATGTCACCATGCCTCAAATCATTTATAAACATGAAGATAAAGAAGGACTTCTGGCTATAGTAATAGTAAAATACAATAATAGACTCTGGACATTAGTAAATATTTACTGGTTCCCACGTATTGGGGTTGGGACAATTAAAAAACACATGGATCTAATTACTAGAGTATATAAAGAAAATTTGATTCTAGGAGGTGATTTCAATTGCATATTGGATAAATCAGAGACCACAAGGAAAAGGAATTTATGTATAAGTTCTATATGGAAGTTACTTAAGAAATGGGAAGAAAGTTTAAATCTAATTGATACATATAGTTATAAAGAGAACAATTCATTATTAGTTTCACACCAAGATCACAGATTTGGGGCGCATACAAGAATTGATAAAATCTTTATATCTCAAGAACTAAATTCAAAAATAACAAAATTCTCCATAATTCCTTGTCCCTTTTCAGACCACAACTCATTAATTCTCAAAATACATACAGATTATAAGAAGTTAATCTTTATGTCAAGAATTCAGCTTACATTACAAAATTAAAACAATTTAAATCTTGGTTAGATTCAGAAATACAACACTTTTTAGACATAAATTACACTACTGAAACAAATATAATTAATCTTAGGGACACCTTGAAAGCCTATTTAAATGGAAAACATATTTCATGGTACAAAATAAACTAAAAGAGTGGGAATCAGAATTATGTAAAATTCAAAAACAAATCACATATCTCATTATTAAGCCATCTACTTACACACAAAATAATCATAAAAAAGCAATTGAAGACTTAAACAAAAGATATAATGAAATTCTAACTCACAAAACTAATATAGCTATAGAAAAGTTAAAACTTAGCTCCTATACAGTTTCACCCAAACATATGCACAATTTAGCAATACGATTAAAAAAAACATTCGATTGAAAATAATATTACAAATATTATACATGAAGGGGAAAAAAAATGTTTCGGATATACATGATATACTAGATGCATTTAAACATCATTTCACTGATCATTATAATGATATTTCACATCTAACTAATACATCAAACTTGGACCTGAATTTAGGAAAGGTAAAGGCGATTCCAGAAAAGTTAAAGGCAGACATTCAAAAACAAATATCCCTAAAAGAAATTATCCAAAATCCTAAGGAAAGTAAAAGTAATAAAACACCGGGAATTGATGAAATAATTAATGAACTGTATACGATATTTCCATTTTCAGTAATATCATTATTTCATAGAACTTTCAATGAAATTCAAGCAAAAACACATTACCAGTTTCATGGAGATACTCCTTAATTATGCCCATTATAAAAGAAAACAAAGACTCTTTACATTGTAAATCTTATTGGCCAATTTCTGTACTTAACGACTATTAAATCTTCATGTTTATACTAGTTAATAGAATTTTAAAAAAATCATTGATACACATAATAAATGAGGATCAAACAGGATTCATTTATAAAAGGCACACACATGACAATATACAAAGAATACTAACACTTATAGATTTCTTAAATAGAAATAACCAGGAAGCTCTCATAGTAGCTTTGGATATAGAAAAAGCATTTGATTCACTGATCTTTCTTTTTAAGGCTTTGAAATTATTTGAAGTTCCTTCTAATTTTATTACACTAATAAAGAATATTTATAAAAACAATCTGGCTTACGTAAAACTCAGGCCATACACCTCAAAAGCTATTGAAATAACCAAAGGCACAAAACAGGGATGCCCAATGTCACCCATTCTGTTTGCCTTAGGAATTGAATTATTTGCCTCATTAGTATGCCACAATTCTAAAATTTCAGGTATAGATGTATATGGTCAACTTAATTCAAAAATGATGTTATTTGCTGAAGATGTTTTACTCACATTATCTGTTTCGGAGAAATCAGCTCAAAAACTAGATGAAATAGTGGAAAGGTTTTATCATATATCCGGCCTTAGATTTAATAAGGGAAAATCTAATTATATGCATTTAAATAAAATGAGAGAATTCACTTCAACAACAAATTGCATAATAGGAAATCAAGTTCTTACAATAAAATATTTAGGAATAACACTATGTGATAATTTGGAATCTACATTAGACATAAATTATAACAGCACAATTAATAAAATAAAAAATGCTAATAGTAAGCTGGAATAAAATGTTTTTTGAGATTTGAAGACAGATTTCAAATAATAAAAATGACAATACTTCCAAAAATAAATTACACTGCACAAGCTACTCCTATAGTACCAAACAAGAACATTCTGAAATAAATAAATAAAATTCTATTAAACTTTCTTTGGTATCCAAAAAGAAATAGAATAGCCTACACACATCATATTAGATCTTGGGAAATAGGTGGAATTAAATTCCCAGATCTAGAATCATACATAAAAGCTTCCATACTAAGAATTATCATTAATTGGATAGATCCTAATTATTCTTCAACATGGAAAACACTGCATACTATTATTTTCTTAAATGAAAATAAAATGATTAAAAAGTGTATATTAAGTGAACAAAATAATTGGATGTGGCACATATTGACTGTTAATATTCAATATAATATAACAAAACCAACTAACTTAAATTACATAAATAATATTTACAGTTTATTTAGAACATTTATATATACTAACATGGACATTAAGATTTGGCTAAACTTGATAATACCCTTTAGCGCTACAAAAAATGTCTTCAGAAAAATTCATAATATTATCCTAACTAGATGGTAGGGGAAAAATCATCACTTGTTGGCAACACTGTATATAGAATCAAGTAGTATTAGACATTCAACAAATTCAATATATATATATATATATATATAGATATATATATATATATATATATATATATATATATATATATATATATATATATTTCAATGGCAGATTGGTGGTACTTCAAAGCATATTATCATATGCCAAATATCTTAACAGTAAAATTATTAATTCCCCTTATAAAACTAGTCCAAATTTGATAAGTCTTATATCTGAAGTTATTTATAACAAATATAATTGGACAAATCTAATTTCAAAATTATACAAAATATTGATAACATATAAAACTAACCCTAATACAATATATTGGAATTTTATAGCAAAAGGATGTCATACCAATCTATCAATTGAAAGTAAAATACATCTTCTTTGTTCTATTAAGTTAACATTTAATTTACAAGTATGGAAAATATTTACCTGGAAATATATTCACAGTGCATTTATTACACCTGATAAACAAGCCAAATTTAATTTACTTGATAAATCTATTTGCTGGAGATGTTCTTTAACCTGTAAAGCTGCTGGTCTCATATATTTTTTGATTGTATTAATATAAAAAATTCTGGGAAGAAATTACTATTTTTCCCCAAGCGATAATCACAGACACCTTTATTTTAACCAAATCGTTAGTTCTCTTAAACATTAATGATACTACTGAAATGAATAAAAAAGATTTATACCTACTTTGGTCCATACTAGCTGTGGCAAGGAAATGTATAACTAGAAAGTGGAAGTCTTCACAAGAACCTACTCTGGAAGAATTCTTGAGATTGATGTAAGAAACAGTGACATTAGAAATTAAGGTGAAAGAATCGAGAATCTCTCCGAAAACATGGATAAACAATACTTAGGGGAAACATTCTTGCTCTTATTGAGACATAAAAACTGAACTCTAACTAATTAAATGTGTAACTTCATACTTTATTGATTGAATATTATACATTTTTTTTTATTTCATATTTTTATGTATTTATTTTTTTCAGGTCAATTGTACAAAGTGTATATGAAGGCTTATAATACTTGTTTTCACTGATGACTGTATTGTTAAATATAATATTTGGAAAATAAAAATTATTTGAGAAAAAAAGAAAGTTCTAAAATAATAATAATAATAATAATAATAAAGAATTACAAGGTCAGATTATACAACCAAGAGAGTATTAGGAAGAAAACAGTCAGACAAAAGACAGCAGTTTCTAAATAGCTCATTCTGATGAAACACAAACTTTGTTGTATTTTTTGCACAAACAGGAACAGTTCAACTCCCAGGAGTGGTAGCAAGCTGTATGCATAATTTCACCCAGGAATATGTGAATATGTGTAGAAACAGTAAGGTAGTGTTAACAGAAATTTCCTCCACAGATCTTCCAGGTAAGAAAAGGTATATTTTAGCTGTAAGAAGGCTGTACTTATACACTGTGTACAACACCCATTGTCCAACCCCAAGCCTGCAAATGACAGCAAGAGAAGTACATACACCAAATAGTCTCCTCCAAGAAATGTCCCTCAAGTGTCATGCTGTCACAGCTAGGGATCACTGCCACCCACACCCAGGGTGACAGATAGAAATCATGGCAGAGTATGTCAGTAGCTCACGCACATACACAGTATGAGTGCACATATGTAACCCTGACTATGTGAATATGGGTAGAAACAGTTGGTTGGTGTTACCAGAAACTTCATCCACAGGTCTGTCAGGTATGAAAAGGTACAAATTAGCTGTAAGAAGACTTTAATTATACCCTGTGTACAAACATACCACTGCCCAACCCAAGGCCATAGGTTGATGTAAAGTGAGGTAATACCTGGAGAGTAATGACTAGACCAATGATCATTAAAGTTGTGAACAATTGAAGCCTATAAAGTTGTTAATTGACATCCCTCTCTCTTCCACCCTATCTGCACCAGTAATCTAAACACACAAATCAATGGGTATATTTTTCGCCAAACCTACTGTTGGGACATGTGTCCTATTGTTCTACAAATATTTAAACATTTGACTATTAATGTTCCCTGTTCAAATACTATCATTGGTGGCCTGTTACTATCAATGTAGCCTGCATGCCGTTATAATGCCCACTGTGGTTCTATATATGCATGTGTTCTGTTTGCTATGCAACTATTCCAAATCTGTTGTTTTTGGGTTAATGGGAATACCTATGCATGTTGTTATAACTATTCCTGGGATGTGTTTTTTATGACTAACCAACATATTATATAAAACTACAACACCATAGCACATCTGGGAAGGCTGATCCCAGTGGTTCCACCTGTCCCACCTCAAATGGCCATGGCACCGGGCCACAGCATGTCTGGGACCCAACCCAGGCCCACCTTGTCTCTTGGTCCTGCACCACCTCTGGGGGAAACTACCTTAGAGGATGGGGCCAGTCCCCCCCCTTGGGAGTGGGTGCGAACAGAACACTGTCAACCATCATCAGGTCCGAGGATTGGTGGGTAGCGATCTTCAAAAGGAGTTCAGAGATCTGCTATGCCAGCTTGATGGCAGTGTGGCACATCTTGAGGGTCAGGCTGCCTCTCCTGCTCAGCCCCCAGCAGAGCCACCTTTGGACCCACGAAGGTGCAGTGGTGACTGCCCATTGGTGGGGACCTCAGTCCCACTGTATCCATTTGGAGGCTCGTGGGCATCCGATTCCCAACCATCCTCCACGTCCAAGGTGGTTACCCCATGTATCATATACTGCCCCTGTCTGCTGTCTTGTCTGTCTTGTCTGTCTTCCTACCTAACCTACTTTCCCGGATATAGCTACTATCCTTCCCCAACATCCCACTCTCACCTTATAAAAAAAAGGGGGGGGCAATCTGTTCCCACAAAAAAATGTCGCCCCATACATAGGTGTCTATTTCGCACATGTGCCAAATGGAGACATATAATCTGGTCTAATTCGCTTAACCACACATTACTGTTGTCCTCACCCCTCTCTCAGGGGTTTGAGGGTCCAAATTCACCTCCAAATTCTGTACAAATGCACAGCTGTTGTTGTATCAGAATTGAACAGCTATGGACCTTCCCTACAGCTGTGCTGCACATCCCTAGCTATCTGTCACATTATTTTTCCCTCTGTGTGCCCCCTTTTTCACCACTTTCCTATCACCCCTTGTTTCTTTTCTTTTAAAGAAGTTAGCGCAAGGGTAAGTGAGACTAAGCTGCAGTAAGCAGCAGTAAGTGGCAGTAAGTGAGTTTGCATGATGCTAAGTGATGTCCACACAGATTAAGCAGTTTCCTGTTTAACCATGTGTTGGCATCGCTTACCATCGCACACACCCATGCAAACCCTCGTACAACTGCTTAAAACTGCTTTAATCACCCTGTCTCCATCAGCCACTGTTCTGCCCAGCAACAAAATAATCAGCCCTGTCAAGTCTTGTACCCAGTACCCTGTACAGCATGCTCAGAGCAGTTTATCACTACACCATCTGAGAAGTAATAATGAATACTCTTTTTTCAAATATATTATTCAGTAAAGGTATAGAATAGTAGGGAACAAATACTATGGAATCAGTCATGTTTACTATATATAAATATACACATATAGATGTGTATGGTGATAGATAAATATTAAAAAGTATATACATCAGATATATGTCACTATACATATAAAACAAATATGTCTAGAATATATATATATATATATATATTATATATGTATATATATATATATATATATATATATATATATATATATATATATATATATATAAACATATGTATAGATATCAAAAAAGGAATATATACATATAACAGTATAGATACAGCTAAAAGATATATATATATATATATATATATATATATATATATATATATATATATATATATAGGTTCATAGGTTGGTACTAGGCTATCAGCCCTAGGGCCTATACAAGACAAGCCATAACAATTCCTTGGCTATTTCTTCCCACATTATTTACTTCACTGGACCCCTGTCTAGTAGGGTGACTGACATGATCTCTGGGGTGAATTTCCTTTCTCCCATCCAATCGTGAAGGTTCCTTTTAAAGAGGGCCAAAGAGGCACTCTGCTTGACATGTATGGGCAATCTATTCCAGAGTCCGGGGAGTCTCTGGGTCAGGAACCTATCCCTTCAGCATGTTTTGTTTATTGTGACGACAAGGTTTGGATCCCTGGAGCATGTGGCTCTGTGTGATTGGGATTTCATTAAGTGTAGCATGTCCAACTGCTCTGGGTTTGACATGGCCTTGTATATTAAGCAGAGATCGCCTCTGAGTAGACGATATGTGACAGAGTATAGCTGGAGTTTTTTAAGGTGGTCAACGTAGGGCATCTACTTTAGGCATGTGATTCTTTTAGTGAGGTATTTCTGTGGCCTTTCCAGTTGTTGCAGATGTCTTGAAAGGTACATACCAAATGGGGCATTGTATTCTATAATGGGTCTATTGAGGGATGAGTACAGTGGGACAATGACCTCATTATTTCTGGATGAAAAGCCCTTAGTGTTGAGATATGCCACCTAGAATGATTTCCTGACTGTTGTGGTGATGTGTTTATTGAAGGTGAGACCACTGTCCACCTGTGTCCCTAAGTCTCTTATCACACTTTTGTTGTTTAGTTTACTGTCACCTATATGGTAATTCACAGGTACATGTTTTTTTCCCAAAGGGGATAAAGTATACATTTCTTGGCAGTGAGCTTGAGCCCATGGCTCTGGCACCAAGCATCTGTTTCTGTAAATATATATATATGCCCATAACATGTAGTGGAGTCATACCCAGCACTGTACCTCTACACCTTTTATTGCAGTAATTCTGGACAAAGGCTGTCAAAATGGGGGGACAATGGTCCAAGAACAGGGACATAATGTATGTACTGCACTTACAAATGTAGAGTGTTCCTACAGTAACAGGGTTCATGTCAGCATACATGTCCAGGAGGATGTGAGTTCTGAAACCAAAATGTGTGTCATCATTTACAGACAGAAATCCTCACATCATCACAATGATTTACCACAGAAATGAAAATAATGATTCTGTGGGACAGAACATACATATGAGCAATAATCCTGGACAGTCTGAAACAATCTGGCCAGTTAAGAAGTATGCTCAGAACCCCTTAGTACAACAAATCTGGACCAAGCCTGACTGGGGGGGGGGGGTAAAGCCATGAAACTGGGAACTTATCCCAAATACTGGAGTAGATAAGGTGACACAGTTGATGCAGTAACACCCTCCTGTCTGCTGTACCATATATTGACTGGAATAGCCGAAGTCCAAAACCAAATTACTCCCTTCTACTCACTGGCATACATCTTCACATCATCCCACTGATGTGTCAGACATACACAACACATATGGGAGCCAGGGAACAGTATATCTGATAAATATTGGGACAAGTAAGGAAACTACACTGAGCTGCTAGGCATGTCACCAAGTACTGTCTAAACTACAGGCAGATTGACACAACACAAACCCAAACTTCCTATGGGGGAATACACATATAATTGCAAATATATCAGGCACTACAGGGATGTAACAGCACAGACCAACAGATACCAGCATGAAAGTGCATACCCAGAACCAATTTCACCACATTCAAAGTAACATACTGGTAAGCCACAGGAACAGTAGAGTATATGGACTGTGTGAACAAAATCATCAGCATGTTTGCCACTCACACACTACCCCTATATATACTGGCCCAATTCACAATGTAGTCTGAAGGCCTGACTGTGATATGGGACATGTCTCAGTCTGTCCCTACCAACATATACATCTAAGAGAGCACCAGAAGCTAGAACAGAATGCAAAATCAGATAGAAAAGGATCCTCAACACTTACATCTACCCCTCCTACACAGGCCAAATAACACATTCACAATACAATGCTACACAGTCCTGACAGTATCTCAACAATTGCCAGAAATACACAATCCTAGCTGTATAGAGTCCCACAGAATGTCCAGGCTTCATCCTCATATATAAGGCCTTCTACATGTAACATGTCTGGCAGTCTGGTGCATCACTGGGATGATATCTGGAATAAAGTCACTATATAAAGATATACTACACCTATACACATCTTACAGCATGATATCTGAACAAAGCCTGACATATTTGGGGGCAGAGGCCCAAACACAGAGGCATTATTGACATATTGCTGTCATAAACTGAAAGTTGCTGGTGTAACAGGGTTGTTGTAACATATCTGTTCTGAGGGATATGAAGTCAGAAACACACATGGATGTTACCATTTACTCACTGCAATCCTCAAAGTATGCTACTGAATTTCCAAGACCAAAACATGTGGGACTAACACACCAAATATGAGAGTCCAAACTCTGGCCAGTCTGCGGATTGCACTACATTTGGAAGTTATGTCAACCACATAACACTATCAGACTTAAATTCATGCAGAGCAGCCGTAACCACACAAACCTTGACAAACTAGCATTAGTTCAACTGCATAGCAGCAATTCTTACATTCTTTCCCTATGTCTGGAACATTCTCCCCTAGTTTGTTGGGCTGTCTCCACAGTATTTGTCATAAGAAGTATTCCGAACTACACTCTGTGATGCTGTTTGTCACACACTGTTTGTCACACATTGCCATGAAGTACTCCTCCCAGGCAAGGAAAAGGGGAGATGCCCACATGAAGTACTCAGTTATAGGATTGTGTTTCCATGCTATTGGGTATGGGAATGATACCACGGCTGTTCCATATGCAATTAGCAAGTGGGGGACTCCAAGTGGTGCACAAGCCATCAGCTGCTCATGAGCATTACCTACCAAAGGCAAGATGCTGTCTATACAAAAGAGAAGTATATCCTACATATGTCTCAGAGAGAGAGAGAGAGAGAGTGTGTGTGAGAGAGAGAGAGGGAGAGAGACATACACACACACACACACACACACACACACACACACACACACACACACACACACACACACACACACACACACACACAGAAACAAACAGACATATACACACTGAGACTGATGGAGTATACCAACTGAACTGAAAACAAATAAACACAGCTATGTCAAACAATCAAGCCTGTAATGGAATGTAGTAGGGGGCATGCAAACATGGAAAATAGGAAGTCCAAACAATATTATGTCTCAATAACACATGCTGTACTGTTATATTGCTGAGCAAAACCTATGGCCATAGAAACTGTGCCTGTTTGCAGTGACACAGAACACAGCTCAGGGCCCTGAGTCACCCCAGGAAAGGATGGCTCACATATGACCACTACTGGAGTGTGTGTTGCACAACACCAACTGTGAAACTGCTAGGCCACACCCAGTGCAAAGCATACCATCAGTAACTCTGGTACATCCAGCTCTGACTTGTGCCCCTTTTTTCAGTGCCAATGTCTTCAACCCTTATAACATAGCTGGTCTCACTATCCTCTTGTAGACCTTCCGTATCACTCTTAATGGTACTTGTCTGTCACAAATCACACATGACATTCTTCTCCACCACCCACATCCTGCCCGTACTCATGTCATCACCTTTCCCCCACAGTCGCCATTACTCTGAAGTGTTTTTGCCAAGTATTTACACCTATCCACCTTAGCAAACTGTACTTCCTGCATCCTAACCATTCCTCCATCCTCCATCCCATTCACACACATACATTCCATCTTAGTATTGCTGACCATCACTCCTCCCTCTCTAGACCATACCTCCACCTCTCCAGGGTCTCCTCAACTTGTCCCCTACTCTCACTACAGATCACAATGTCATCTGCAAACAGCTCCGTCTAGGGGGACTCCTGTCTGATCATGTCTGTCAACCTGTCCATCACCACTATAAATAAGAAAGGGCTCATAGTTGATCCCTGATGTACTCCCACCTCCGCCTTAAACACACTTGTCACTCCCAATGCAGAACTCACCGCTGTCACACTAGCCTTGTACATATCCTGTAGCATTCTTACAGATTCCTCCACCACTCCTGACCACCTCATACAATGCCACAACTCCTCTCTACGCATCCTGTCATATGCTGTCTGTAAGTCCACAAAGAAACAATGCAGCTATGTCCAACCTTCTCTTTATGTCCCCATCAACACTATCTGAGCAAACATCGCATCTGTACTGCTCTTTCTTGACATGAAACCATGCTGATGATCAGTAATCCTCACCTCCCTTCTTAGCCTATCTTCCCCCACCCTTTACAATGACCTCATGCTGTGACTGATCGATGTTATCCCTCTGTAGTTACTACAGCTCTTCAAACCACCCTTATTCTCATAATCATTTCCCAAACACATTTCATACACTCCTCAAACATCCTCTCACTTTCCTAGATTACAGTAAATAATCCAGTTAAAAAGACTACTGCCACTTGTCCTAAACACATCCATGCTTCCACAGGTATGTCATCTGGACCAATAGCCTCTCCATTCTTAAACCTCTTCATAGCTATCCTTACTTCCCCCTTGATAATCTGATGCACATCCTGATACACCATACCAACATCATCCAACCTTCTCACTCTCTTCATTTAACAGTCCATCAAAGTACTGTTTCCACCTGCTTGACACACTCTCATTGCTAATGAGTGCAGTTCCACGATTATCTTTTCTCAGCCTTATCTGATGCACATCCTTCCTAGCTACATACTTCTGTCAAGCCAATTGGTACAGCTCCTATTTTCCATCCTAGGTGTCCAACCTTACATACAACCCTTCAGATGCCCCACCCCCAGCCTTTGCTACCACTCTCATTCCCACGCACCCCATCTCCCTATGCACCTGTCTACTTTCTGCATCTGTCTGGCAATCTCACTTCAACTTGGCCAAACTCTTTCTCAGTATACTCCCCTGTACTTCTTCATGCCACAATCAGGTCTCCTTATCTTACTTTTTCTGTGCAGATTTCACACCAAAACCCATTTTACTCATCTCCCTTTCCAGCTCAGATGTAGTTACCCAGATATTTGCTAACTCTTCACTGCCACCCACTGTCTGTCTTAACTCTTCCCTGAACTCAACCTCAAAATCACCATTTCTCAGTATCCACCATTTGATCCATGGTACCACCCTCACACTCCTCCCCCTCTTCGTGACCACCAACGTCATCCCACAGACCAGCCTTCCATGCTGCCTAGCTACACTTTCTCCATCACCACTTTACAGTTATCAATCCCCTTCAAACAGGCCCACCTGTATAGGAGATAATCTATCTGTGTGCATCTTCCGCCACTCTTGTGTGACACCCTATGCCCCTTGGTCATGTAATACTATGTATTCACCACACCCATGTCCAACCTCTGTTGCAAACTCCACCATCATCTCACGTTCTGCATTCCTTTACTTAACACCATACTTATACATCACTTCTGCATCCCCTCTGTCCCCTTCACTAACATACCCATTGAAATCTGCTCCAATTACCACTCACTCACCATTGGGTACACTCATCACCACTTTATCCAACCACACCAAAGCACATCTGTCCCATCCATCACACACACAATTAGCGGAGCATATGCACTAACAACGGCCAACATTACACCATCAATTCCCAGCCTCCTGAACATCACTCTACCTGACACTCTTATCACCTCCACAAACACTTTGGGCATAATGTTCCTTCAGGTTAACCCATGCACCATTCATTTCCCCTCCCATACACACCATGATAGAACTATTTGTACCCGACTCTGATACACACAGCTGTAAACCCTTCCATCTGGTCTCCGGCACACACAATATATCCACCTCTCCTTTGTCCAGCATATCAGCTAGCTCTGTCCCCATACCAGTCATACTCACAACCTTAACAGTTTCTACCCTTACTACCACACACCTAGTCTTTCACCTCTCTGCCTGCCATATGGGCATCAGACATCCTCCAGGGTATGTCTGTGAATGCAAAGGCTACTGGAGTATCACATGACATATATGTGTTACAGCAATATGAAGAAAGTGTCACTAACTGCAGCCCATAGCTCACCATGTATGTGTGTTGTCCTATAGATGTCCTGCCCTAACAGGTTGACCTGACTGACTGAGCAGCAAGACTGTCATTACAGTGTGCCATCTGACATAGAACAGAAATGTATAGCAGGTATTACCTGTGCATATGTACATATGGGTAGGTGTACCTGGCTGCCTCATAACAACTGACATGGGATGCAAAATGTCAGGTGAATAAGCTGTACATATTGTACATGGGTGTAACCTTAGTTTCTGTGCATCCAACAGAGTTACACCTCTACAGCTACTGGTGGTGTCATTGCCCTGACACAGACATGGGTAGTATAATAAGCATGAATATCACATTAAAATTGTAGAGGTGGCCAACAGTGTTCTAACCCTGTGTCCATGCCTGCTACAAACAGATATATGATCACCCAAATAGATGTATGGCCTCAGAAAACCCTTACTTGTAAAACCTGTCTCCACCAAAGTAGAGAAAACCTATTTGCTGGACAGAAGCAATGCACAAAGCACATAATGTGATGCTATATTGGTTGTACAGGGCAAAGTAGGAGCAGGCACCAATGAGACGGCATGTCAGCCTTTGTCTGAATGAGCATAATAGGTCACAGGTGGATTACTGTAAGGCTAACTATGAGTACAAATTGGACACATCCATTAAGAGCAATCACAAGGCCATCTTCACATATGTCTGCAGTCTTAGATGCACCAACCCAACCCACCCTATAATGGTGGTCAATCGCAGCACATACACACACATCATAGCAACAGCCAGCCTGCTACAGACAGGTTTAGGGCAAACATCACCACCCTGGATCACCATAAATATAGATGGATATGCACAGCACATGCACCCCTCCCCTCATCATCATGGATCAGATGCAAACTGCCTAATCAAAGCTGACAAAAGCAAGTCCCCTTAGGACCTAATAACATTCCTGTCTGCATCCTACATGAACCCAGGCATATGCTTCCAGCTCCATTATACACTGTATGCAAGCACAGCCTGAGCGCCACTGACATCCCATCTGCAAGGAACATGGCCTCTGTCATCCCTCTACACAAACGTGGATAATGAATGGTTGTTTATGCAATGTAATGGCCCTCATTGGGGGGAACATGACACATCAGGACCAGGAGTATAATGCATGCTCATACAGTCCTGCCAGGTACAAGAGTATGTGTTTGTAAGTGGTGGCTAATGATAGTCAATATGCATGTGCTGGCTCTGTAAAGAACTCTGGGCAATGTCTGAGGTCCTGTGATGTGTTTCCCTGTGTATGTCCTCCAGGTGCCATGCAGAGGCAAATGCCTTACATCGATGCGAAGACAGCAGCCATCACAGAAGCTGTAATCTTAAATTATGCCATCCTTTCTGGCTATAGCCAGAAAAGTCTGCAGGAGCGGACTGCCCTGTCGGATGAGATCATCCACAGAGTGAATGTGCTGGGCCACCATGGATGCACATACGATCAGGTCAGGCAGAGAGCAACTGACCTGATACGTTGTGCCCGGCAAAGGGCTGCTGCTGGAGCAAGGGACTGTACTATTACCAGTGTGGGCCAGTTGCACTGGCCCCACTTATGGTGACAGAAAATCGTTGCCAACCATGGGGTAGTCCCTACACAAACTCAAACACAGGAAACAGTCTTGTAGCTGGGTGGCACCCAGGCAACATGTGAGGAGCATCCAGGTAAGGCCAAAGTGCACATCAATGTAAGGAGGTAGCATTTAAACTGTCTTCTACAGAGTCTCTAGATGCATATGTCCATGCAGAATGGATAAGTGGGTGGGGTATAGTAATGCACATAAGTGCACATCTATGGTGAAGGACAACAAATTGTGTAATATCATAGTGTGCACTGTACCTGCACAGAAACATAGCATTCATCTTGTACCAATGCCTAATGTGAATCTTCTGACAATACCTCTCCCTCACAACTACATAGGTCCCTCTGGTCTGCACATGGGACATCAGCATGAACCTAGTAGGTATGGGGTTTCTCTGTTGTGGCTCACCAGTAACTCGGGCATGGTAAAGTTAATACATGTGAAAACACACACAACTGTTACACTCACCCATTTGTCAATATCTGCATGTTCACCTGTGCTGGTGTTTACTGCATTGCATCATGGTGGTCATGACAGGGCCCTATTTGCAGGAAATGTCACATATCTGTAGCATACCGCACAACCTGTCATTGCAGGACACCTGGACAAATATCAACAAAATGGGGCAAACAAAGGCCCAAAACTAGGGTCATATTGTAAGAATTAGTGGTATATAGTGCATATAAATGGTGTACACACCTGTTAGTATGCCAGGTATGTGTGATATACGAAAATGACAGAACAATAGACAAGTTCAGAATATTGCCAACCATTCATGTGACCTATAACCTGTACAATTCAATTGTAAAGCAAACAAATCTGCTAGGGGAACAATAATGACACATAACAATACTACAACAGCATAGATGCATATGTGTACACAGGCTTAAGCTACTACTATGATGAGGCAGCTTTCGATATAACTACAGCAGTATATCTTATTGGGTACACAACAGTGATCAATTACATAGACTCTTTGATTAACAGCAACTAACATTCAGCTGTCCTGCCAGGATTATCTTAACATATACCCATTTGCCTGCTGCAGCAACAGCCATGGTTCACATAAAGCTGGCTAAGCTGCTAAGGTACCACATGTTTGAGATGTATCAGCCTGGAGAAGGTACCCAAACATTTCCACAGCATTGCACATACCATGAAACACAGTGCAGACAGTCATTTAAAGGTGGTGAAAATATGGGGCTATAGTGACATTGAGAAAGAGTGGACATCCTACCAAAGTCTATGAGAATACAAGACCAAAACTGGACAGGGAGGCTGCCAGGAGCCCTACAGCAACAGTGAAGGAGTTGAAGGAATCTCCAGCAAGTACTGGGTGTGTACTACATGTCACAACAACCTTCCATGGTCTCCATATGCCCTGCCTATAGGGTAGGGTTGGAAGATGGCAGAAGTTACTCACACCAAACAATATATTGGCCTGGTGAAAGTCTGAAAACAATACATCAGGTCTCCAAAAAGCAAGTGGGAAAATGTGTTGTGGTAATATGAGACCATGGTTGTACTCATTGGCCACAATTCTGACAGGTGTGCTTGGCACAATATCACCACTGCACATAGCCACAACAACAACAACCCCCCACACACACACACAGTGAAGCATGGGGATGGTAGTGTCCTGCTCTGAGGTTGCTGTTCACAAGCTGGAACTAGGGCTGTAGCCAATTTAGTGGGGATTATGAACAGTTCCAAACTCTGGTCCCTCGTGGTTCTAAAACATTCTAGTGTCTGTCATATAGCTGTGGATGGTGAGGAGTTCCACCTTTCCACACAACAATGGCCCAAACCATACATCCATATAAAAAAAGGATGGCTTCACCAGAACACATGCAACATTCTGCACTAACCGAGTCAGAGCCCACACCTACATCCAATAGGATATATGCAGGGTGACCTGAAGAGGGTGGTGCACAGGGGATGCCCTTGCAATCTGACATAGTTGGAGGTGTTTTGCAAGGGAGAGTGTGCAAACATTGGCAAGTCAAGATGTGCCATGCTGAAAGACACCTTCCCAAGAGAACTGCATGCTTGGATTAAATCAGACGTTACTTAAGCAGATTATTATTTTAAGGGTGTGCACACTCATGCAACCAACCTATTGTACCTATTTCAGTTACCAGATGTTATCTGTAACTGACGTGTATGTTCATTTGGATTGCACAGGTCATATGTCATATGAAATGATGGCAATGTTATTTTTTATTTATTTATTTTGTTGTGTGAGGGTGGTGTAGATTTAGTACCGCATTTTGTGGAAGATATACAGCAGAATAGATTTCATCTAGCATTTGATGGTTTACAATATGGAAATAAAGTTTCATTTTTAGATATAAATTTATGAGGAATAGTGGGTGAGTGTATAAAAACAAGTATGCACAGGAAATTTAATGAAGTGAATCAGTTTCCAATAGGCACTAGTTGTCACCCTAGACATACTTTGGAATCATTGCCGTTCGGGGAATTTTTAAGAATATCGAGATTGTGCAATGATGAAGGTATATTTAGTAAGGAATTAGAACAAACTGTAACAATGTTTAAGATTAGAAGATATGATATAAAAATTATTGAAAGAGAAATGAAGAAGGTATTGTATATTAGACATGGAATAAATAAAACAAAAAGTTATTTGGGACAATATGATAGTGAAAGGAATAGAAGAGATATAGATAGTTTATTTTTGGTTCTAGGATATAACATGCTGAGTGAGAATATTAAACAAGTTATGCTCCATTATTGGGAATTTTTGAAAGGTTTTGATGAATTAAGTGGGCTGACTAAAAAAAAAAATAATATTTTCTTATAAGAGAGGTAGAAATATACGAGATATGGTGGTACATATTAAATTTCATAGACCAGACATTAATTTGTCGATGCAGATTTTGAATAAAGGGATGAGACCCTGCAACAAATGTATGGGATGTCCTTATATAAGAAATACTTTTCAGAACATTAATAACATCCCTTTCATTGTGAATGGGGCTTATAATTGTAGAACAGAAGGGGTAATGTATGCCATTAGATGTACGTGTAATATGTTCTATATTGGACAAACTAAAAGAATGTTTAAAGTTAGATTCTTAGAACACTTGAGGGACATTAGGATAGGTAGGATGGAAAGTCCCTTGGCCCAACATTTTAGAAATTGTCATGATGGAAACCCTAAAGGACTTGAATCTACTATTTTAGAACAGATTTGTTTAAATAATAATTATAGGGAAGCACATAGATATAACCTTTTAAAAAAAGGAAACAATATTTCTTTTAAAATATGGTACATTGGTACCAAAAGGATTAAATACTGAATGTTGTTGGAAAAGTGTTATATGAAATAGGACACTGATGCTTTAAAAATGCTTTGAAAAAAGTTTTAATTGAAAATTGCTGTTTTAATTTATTGTTTAATTGTTTAATTGTTCATTGATTGAAGCTGCTGTTATTATTTAAAGTGTGGTTCGTTTTGTGTATTTTACTCCTTGGAGGCTATTTGTAGCCGAGGCGCTAGAGAAATAAAATACTTTTTTGGCTTTGGTGGTATCATTTGTGTTGAAGCACACATAGTTTGGTGTTGCAGAGCTGTAACTGACATGTATGTTCTTCATTTGGATTGCACAGGTCATATGTCATATGAAACAATGGCAATACTATGACCTGATTTCTGAGGTCTCATGTGATATATCAGAAAAACCTGACATGTTAACAGGTGTGTGTGCACTTAATATATCAACTGTAAGTTTGGGAAGGTGTTTGAGCAACTGGCTTTGTTTTAAAATACATGTACTGCTGGTTATGCAGTCTGCACCTCCAAATAGAACATTACTTAGTTTCACCAGTCCACAGGCCAACACAGTAATGTATCAGACAAACACAGACATCTTGAGGATCAGACCAAACATATGAACCACACATGTAGACATTCAGCAAAACCCTGTACAGTTGGGGGTATGTTCTGTAGGAGTTGCCACAAAGCTATACAGGTGAACAGCAATAATAACAATAAGTGTGTGGAAGGTGAAGGGCCATCACCTACTAACACCACTCATGTATCCCAGAGGTGTATATTAGTAATAACTGTAATTGGATAGGGCTGCACTGCATGATGCTGAGGGTCTGTTCAGAGTTCTGTTCAGAGTGTGTATGTTATTGTCTGACTGTGTGTCGCAAATGCACCCAGTCAGCTAATGTGAGCTCTGTGTAATGCCTTTGAAACACCTCAACTGTGTGTGTGTGTGTGTGTGTGTGTGTGTGTGTGTGTGTGTGTGTGTGTGTGTGTGTGTACCAGCAAACCTTATAGTGCCAGTAGTGATTTACATATGTTGTTTTTCCCTCACAGGTGGACATGGTGGCTGCAGACCCTCCCACTCTGATACTGATGTCATTGTCTCTGCAGAATCTGACCATGATGATACTTGTATTGAGGTACAGGTGGGTTGTCTGGGACTGATACTGTGCCATTGGTTGGCATCCCACTATTGTCAAACCCATCCCCACACACAGTCACAATGCCCACACATACACCATCACCAGTGGCCACAGATAATGGACAGTTGGCAGGTGGTGGCATGGAACAGGCTACTGTGGTGACTATGGCAAGTGAGGGTGCAGGCACTTGCCATAGCCACAGTGCTGGTGAGGTCCTACACAGGTAGATGGGCAGGGGTGCTCAGAGGAGGATTGCAGCTTGCCATGCCCCTGTTGCAAGTGTCATGGCAGCAGTCACCAGATGCATGTTTCAGGCTGTCATAGGGGCACAGGCACTTAATAAATGTAATACCACACACATATATGCAGGGTCATAGATGAGCACATCCCTGTTCTCTGTGGCAATATGAACTCACTGCAGCCATCTGTGAGCATACCAGACTCATGGATAGATGGTTGGGGGAGACCTTGGCACTACTCAACCATGGAATATCTGTGCCTGAGCATTTGGCGGACAATGGTCAGCAGCCATGTGGCTATAGGGCAGCACCACGATCAACTGAGGGTCTAAGTGGCCATGCACTATCACATTCCAATGCTGGCAGTACCACCAGCACTACTGAATGGAGTGTGCTGTCCATGCCATGATGCAGCAGGCCATGGGCACGTGATCCTGGCTGGTCTAAACAGGGACATGGATCCAGCAGGCAGCAGTCACCAGTGGGGAGTAGTACTGCATCTGGACTTGGCCCTGGTGGTGCTGGTGATACCCTCAGCAGGCCAAATACCCATGTCCATGGCCAGAGTTGGTGAACTGCACACCCTGCTATGTATGGCCCACAGCTGTCCCAAATACCCCTGTGTAGGGCACATATATGGCGTGACTGTGTGCATACAAACACACACACACGCACACATCACCATCGAAAAAGTCACTTACACACAAACACAGGCACACGCACTTACACACAAACACAGGCACACGCACTCACACACACACACACACACACACACACACACACACACACACACACACACACACACCACCCCTGCACTGCCCATTTAATGAACCACCAACTACTTTCACCCACATGTTTACACACTTACAAACACTTTTAGACATACTAATACACCAACACACATTTGACAGTACTGAAATCCATGGGTTCAAAGAGTCATAGGTGTGTATATGGCAAATGGCCATGAAGGCTTTACAGGCTAGCCCATGGGAATACACTGGCATCACACCACCTGAATATACTTCCCAGTGTGTCTTCTGAGTATAATCACTGGAGTGATCCCCAAGGTGGGTATTCTATTCCCCATCCACTCCTCTTGATTTCTCCAGAAGGGGGCCAGTGATGTGCTTGGCTTGACATGTATGTGGCATCTATTCTATGGTGTGGCCAGTCTCTGGGTTGTGAACCTGTCCCTCCAGCATGTCCTGTTGATTGTGAGGATGGGGTTGAGGTATCTGGGGCATGTTGTGTGGACAAATTGGTGTCCTCAGATATAGCATTCCTGACAGGGTTGGGTCAGACATGGCTGTGTATTTCAGGCAGAGATTGCACCTAAGTAGCAATATGAGACAGGGATTCATTGCAGTTGTTGGAGTCTGTCCATATGGGGCAAGTGTGTAGTACCAAATATTCTCTTTGTGAAGTACATTTGCAGCCTTTCCTGTTGTTGCTGGTGTCCAGTGGGGTACATGGCAAATGGGCCATAGTACACATTGATTGGCTTACTGAGAGGTGTTTACAGGGAAACACTGTCCTTTTACTTTACTAATTCAACACCGAGAGTCAGGAGAAGTGACACATGGAAGGATGTTTGGAAGACAATGGCACTGTGGTGGTCATCATACAGCCCACTGTCAAGCTGTGTTACCAGTTCCATTATACCAACATCAGTGTTCCATGCACTACCATCAATGTATTACTTTATGGGAAACACTGTCCTTTTACTTTACGGATTCAACACCCAGAGTCAGGAGAAGAGACACATGGAAGGATGTTTGCAAGAGAATGGCACTGTGGTGGTCATCATACAGCCCACTGTCAACCTGTGTTCCCAGTTCCGTTATACCAACATCAGTGTTCCATGGACTACCATCAATGTATTACTTTATAGGAACTGTGTCATACCCAAAGAGCTTGGCAGCACATCATCTGGCATTGAGCTTATGTCTAGGGTTCTGCCAACAGTCATAGGTCTCAGAGAGGCCCTTGTGAAGGATGTCGACTTCACATGGGGTTAATAATAGCACCCACCTTGTAGTCATCTGCAAACATTACCAGCCTTTGCCTTTGCATTGGGCTGGTCCTCAGAGGTGTGGATTCCAAACATGAGGGAACCCAGGTCCACAACCTGTGGGACTCCACTTGTGACTGTTCAGCAGTTCGACATGGAATCCGCTGCTTTCACACTTTGGGTTCTTTCTGTGAGCCAGTTTGCAGGCCTTGTACTGATGTAGGTGTGGTTGTCTACCTGACTGTGTTTGTGTATGATTTCTGAGTGGGGAGTGATATCCAAGGATTAGATGGGAAGACTATCTTGTTATCTATTTCATACTGTCACATAGTTATTGCACATGGCACAATGCTTATGGTGCTGCAGAGTGTCTACAGGTCCCTCTACAGTGGATGACAACTATGGGCCTTGTAATGTGGACACTGGGACATGCACTGGGTGGGCAACAGCGAAAAGTAGCAAAACCCCCCAATGGTATGGTTCTCACACAAACACAACAACCACCCCACAGAAAAGATAATGTTCCAACACACACACTTGCCTGTACTGAGATTATAACCCCTACCTCTCTATTTATTGCTACTATGCATTTATCACATGCTCCATGGATCTTATAGGGTGAAGGCTGTCCAAAGGTACTTTTAAGGTGAGGAAAATCACCAGGCCTTGTAAAGTATGGCAATGGGTGATGTACTGGGTGAGAGAGGCCACAAAATACTTTAAAGCTACACATATACACACTTACACACTCACATTTGCCATGACTGTGATTAGAATTCCTACCTAACTAGTTATTTGCAATATAGTATTAAGCAGTCATCACATGCATCACAGAGCTTATGGGGCTGAAGTCTGATGAAAGGGACTTCTAAGGTGACTGATATTTGCAGGACTGCTAAAATAGGGAAAGGGGAAATGTACTGGGTTTGAATGGACCCAAAAGCTGTTACTTGTAAACACACATACACACACACTTTTACATTTGCCACGACTGAGATTAGAACTCCTATTTAACTAGCTATTTGTACTACAGTGTTACACAGTTATTACATGCGCTACAGAGCTTATAGAGCTGATGCCTGATGAAAGGAACTTCTAAGGAGACTGATATCTGCAGGACTGCTAAAGTAGGGAAAGGGGAAGTGTACTGGGCTTGAATGGATCCAAACGTTTTTACTTGTAAACACACACACACACACACACACACACACACACACACACACACACACACACACACACACACACACACACACACACACACACACACACACACACACACACATTTTTACATTTGCCAAGACTGAAATTAGAACTCCTACCTAACTAGTTACTTGTACTATAGTATTATGCAATTTTCACACGCACTGCAGAGCTTATGGGGCTGAGGTATGATGAAAGGGACTTCTAAGGTGACTGATATCTGCAGGACTGCTGAAATAGGGGAAGGGGAAATGTACTGATTTTCAATGGACCCAAAAGCTTTAACTTGTAAACACACATACTTTTACATTTGCCAAGAATGAGGTTAGAACTCCTACTTAACTAGTTATTTGTACTATAGTGTTACACAGTTATTGCATGCTCCACAGAGCTTATATGGCTGAGATCAGAAGAAAGGGACTTCTATAGTGACAGACTTCTTCAGGACTGCTAAAGTAGGTCAATGGAAAGTGCACTGGGTGGAGAAGGCCTGTTCATTCCTAGATCCTACTGACATTTCTCTAAGTGTATGAGCATGATGCCCAGTGTGGCCTTCTATAGTACATGTGGGACTCCATTCCAGGAATTGTTGTACCCCAGTCCAATTTGTTTTGTGCTACAGCCATGCATCTCAATCTGTTGCTGCAGGATATCTGGAGATAGCCTATCAAAATGGGGAGTCAATGGGCCATACGGTGATTGTGACTATTTCTCTCAGTAATGCATGGGTTGCTAGGGTTACAGGGCTTGTTTTAGCAAACATCTGACATATATGCCATTTGAGACTGTCATGTATTTTTTCAATACCTCATGACATAGCTCCTCAGATCATCACAGTGATTTACCAAAGGAATACAGGATGGATGATGCACACACCAGGATTATGGGCCAAATGTTATGCATTTTTGCACAATCCAGCCTGTTGAGATGTGTGCCTACAAGCCATTGACTGCTGGTGCTGTGGAAACAGTCCAGCACCTTAGTGATATATTACAGTGGTGGAATATCTGTGCTTTTCTGTTCTGCTCTGGTGTGATTTCCAGCCCAAGGTTGGGTAATATAAGTCAGACAGGATCAGGGTCACAGGCAGACTCCGGATAGATTTGTAGAAGATAAGATAATGGGGAGGTGTTCTGGGTCAGATATGTTTGCCTATAGCTACCAGTACTTTGCATACAGGTCTTCTCAATGGTTGACTGCACTTGGAGGGTCTTGCATGTGTTAGACTGCTTGACCTGCCTGAAGGTGTGTGTTTGTCTCACATATATGTATGGCCCACCTCGTTTTGCTTGGATGGCCACATTTTGGGGTCAGGATTTTGCATAGGATGAGTGATCAGGGAAGTGTGTGTTACTCCCCATGGCTGTGGGCCAGGGTTCTGTGGGTACAGATGTATCACCATCTTCCAGGGTTAGGATTGTCTGCAATAAGTGCATTCCCATGTTTAGACACCTAGCCCTGTCTGTTGGCTGTACAGAGTATCAAAGAATGTCCACATCCATGACTCATATATCTTGTTGGTTACCCAAACAAGTGTGGTTTTCAAGGAAAAGTGTTTTGCAAGTCACTCAGGTTTGAAGTCAGATATTACTGACAGTTGATATTGCAGTTTCAGACTATGTATCCATCGGACATTCCATGCTACTACAATCATTCCATCAACTTTATAACATTAGAGCAGTATTTCAAAGGTGCCCTTCTCTTTGGACCTTTTTCATCCCATTATTCATGGCTTTGTCCAGATTTCTGGCTCTCTGACACAGGCAGGTTTTCTCCTAGCAGTTAGCAGCATTGCCTTTCTTTGCATTTTGTAGACTGAGTTATGCTGTTGTTATGGACCCCATGACACTCCCTAATAGGGCACTGTGGGTGATTCATGGGCATTTGCCGCAGGCCTATAGGCCAGGTGTGACAGATGCAGGCCATCTGTAGCAAGGCAGTGCATTCTGATGATTATATGTTCCCAGGCTGCCAGCAGTGGACAACCCTGGAATGGTACCAGTAAGTTGACTGTGGATGTTATTGACAATTGCTTTCTGTTTCTGTTGAGCCATCACTCTAGTTGATGACAGGATGCTGCTTAAGGTTAGGGACATGTTACTGCATTTCTATGGGACTATGGGGGGTGTCACATCTGTACACAATACACATTTGCAGAGACTGTGCTGATATTTGCTTAACACTTTAGTCCCATTTAGCATTGTGGTGTGGCCTATCTTTGAGACTACAGACATAACAGTATTGACTACAAGTAAGATTGTTCTGGCATAAATATTTGTAGTTTCAGACTTCTTACTTTTCAAAGCCATACTGCACTGCCAGACCTGCTGTGATATCACTGTGTAAAAGTCTGTAGGTGGGAATTTCATGGATGCTGCCATGTGGGGACCTTTCCCAGACATTTCTGTATGGTTTGCTACAGCTGATCTGCTGCGTGAGGTTGGGGGTGGGTATGGGACCCCCACTTTGACATCCATGCATGTGACCTACGACCCCCCAGTTATTTGGCTCACCACTATATATACTGCAGTGGTACTTGTTAACTAGGGTGGTACTGCATGGTGTGGGTACTTTGTACATGTGCATGTACTTCCTGCTGTCCCACAGAGCTGTCAGTTGTATGTTGCTATCCCAGTAAGACACCCCATTCCTTTGCGTGCTTGAATCAATACCATAGATATGCTATCAGAACATTCCACTCCATTCATTTATTTTGTTAAGGAGACTGACTTACCTTGTGCCTAAGACTGTTGTGAGGATGGCGCTTGAGATCTGAGTATGTCAGATGCACGCAGTACACTGCTTATACATGGTAAGGTATAGGTGATGTGATGTTTGGCATCCATTTTACTGTGTGTGTGAGTCAGAGAGAGAGAGAAATCAGTCCCTTGGTACCCACAGTGTCAATGTATGTGCTATGCATTGCCTCTTTGTCAAGGACAGGGCATACTGGGCATGCCTCCATCTGCCTACTGGGGCAGGCTCAGGACGTTCCTCCTCTGAGTCCATCTGTGCCTGTAGAGACCTTGGCAATGGTGGGGGGGTGGCTCTGTGACCCTTCCCCATTTTGTTCCTGCTGCAGCTGTTTTTGCAGGATCATATTGTGCAGCATGGAACATACTATGAACATGTGTGCACATGTGGCTGGAGAGTACTGCAAGGCTCCACCAGATATGTCAAGGCAGTGGAACTGTGACTTGAGCATATCAAACACACTCTATAATGATCCTGGTTTGTGCATGTGCCTTATTATGGCTTTTTTGTGTGGGTGTGTGTGCATTTCTGATTGGTGTCATCAACCACGGCTCCAGTGCATAGCCAGCATCCTCTACCAGATGACCATATGGGATGTCCGCACTGGGAAATGCCTAGTACAGCTGTGATGAATGGCAGATGTAAGAGACATGATAATCCAGGGCTGCCAGCACACACATTCATGATAATGCCCTGGGCATCGCACACGACCTGACAGTTGATGGAGTGGAAACCCTTGCAGTTTAGGTAGACCCTACCCTGGTGATGGGGTTGGTGCTTTGATGTGAATGTGCATGCAGTCTATGGCACCCAGTACCTCTAGTTATTCTGCTACATGGTGGAAGAGACACATATTGTTGGTCCTCTCTTCACGGGTGCTGGGGAAGTAAATTTGCTCAGCGGCATGTGGTCGCATGTCATCCAGGAACTGCTGGAGTATCCTGGATGCATATGTCAGTGATCTTAGAAGTACTTTTGGGCAACCCACAGCCCTACAAGCTCTGTTGTGCATGTGATAATTGCATAACACTGTATTACAAATAACTAGTTAGGTAGGGATGCTAATCTCAGTCCTGGCAAATGTAAAAGGGTTTGTGTGTGTGTGTGTGTGTGTGTGTGTGTGTGTGTGTGTGTGTGTGTGTGTGTGTGTGTGTGTGTGTATTTCTGTGTCTGTGTCTGTGTCTGTTGATTAAATATTCTGAGCCCATTCACACCCAGTACACTTCCTCTTGCCCTATTTTAGCAGTACCGCTGATGTCAGTCACATTAGAAGTACCTTTGGGCAGCCCACACCCATAAAACCTCTGCGGCATGTGCTGTAATTCTGTAACACTGCACTACAAATAACTAGTTAGGTAGAGGTTCTAATCTCAGTCTGGTAAAACAGTGTTTGTAGTTAAAGATTTTGAGCCCATTCTCACCCAGTACACTTCTAATTGCCCTACTTTAGCAGTCCTGCTGATGTCAGTCACCTTAGAAGTACACCTGGGCACTCCACAGCCCTACACGTTCTATGGCATGTATGATAGTGCAACACTATAGTACAAAAAACTAGTTAGATAGGGATTCTAATCTCATTTCTGGCAAATGAAAAAGTGAGTGTCTGTAGGTTAAATATTTTGAGCCCATTCATACCCAATACACTTCCCATTGCCCTACTTTAGTAGTCCTGCTGATGTCAGTCACCTTAGAAGTACCTTTGGGCATGCCACACCTCTACCAGCTCTGTGGGGTGTGTGATAATTGCATAACACAATACTATGAATAACTAGTTAGGTAGAGGTTCTAATCTCATTCATGATAAATGAAAAAGTGTGTGCATGTGTGTGTGTGTGTGTGTGTGTGTGTGTGTGTGTGTGTGTGTGTGTGTGCAGGTTAAAAATGGTGAGCCCATTCACACCCAGTACACTTCCCTTTGCCCTACTTAGGCAGTCAGTCACCTTAGAAGTACCTTTGGGCAGCCCACAGCCCAACAATTTCTGTGGTGTATGTGTGAATTGTATAACACTCTAGTCCAAATACCTAGTTAGGTAGGGGTTCTAATCTCAATCCTGGCAAATGTAAAAGTGTGTGTGTATGTAGGTTAAAGATTTTGAGCCCATTCACACCCTGTACACTTCCCATTGCCCTACTTTAGCAGTTCTGTTGATGTTAGTCACCTTAGAAGTACCATTGGGCAGCCTGCAGCCCTACAAGCTCTGTGGTGCTTGTCATAATTGTGTACCACTATAGTACAAATGACTAGTTAGGTAGGGGTTCTAATTTCAATCTTGGTAAAAGTGTGTGTGTGTGTTTGTAGGTTAAAGTTTTGAGCCCATTCGCACCCAGTACACTTCCCTTCTTTAGCATTCCTGCTGATGTCAGTCACCTTAGAAGTATCTTTGGGAAGCCCATAGCCCTACAAGCTCTGTGGTGTGTGTGATAATGGCATAACACTCTAGTACAAATAACTAGTTCAATAGAGGTTCTAATCTCAATCCTGTAATAGTGTGTGTGTTTGTAGGTTAAAGATTTTCATCCCATTCACACCCAGTACACTTCCCATTACCCTACTTTAGCATTCCTGCTGATGTCAGTCACCTTAGAAGTACCTCTAGGCAGCCCACGGACCTACAAGTTCTGTGGTGCGTGTGATAATTGTGTGACATTATAGTATAAATAACTAGTTAGGCAGGGATTCTAAACTTACTCCTGGAAAATGTGTGTGTGAGTGTATTTGAGTGTTTATATGTGTAGGCTAAATAATTTTGTGGTCTTTCTCACCCAGTACATCACCCATTGCCATACTTTACAAGGGCTGGCGATGTTCCTCCCCTTAGAAGTACCTTGGGACACCCTTTGCTCTATAAGCTCCATGGCATATGCAATAAATGCATCACACTGTATTAGCAATAACTTAATAGGTAGGGGTTCTAATCTCAGTCCTGGCAAATGTATGCGTGTGTGCATGACAATGGTATCCTTTGGTGGGTGTGGGTGTTTGTGTGAGAACCATATCCATTGAGGGGTGTTTTTTTTAATTTTTTGTTGTGGTGCACCCAGTACATGTCCCAATGTTCACTTTACAAGGCCCACTGTTGTCATCCACTGTAGAAGTAGCTGTAGACACTCTGCAGCCCTAAACACTATGTGCCACATGCAAAAGCTATGTAACAGTATGGAATAAATAACAAGATAGGTGTGCCTTCTAATCCTTG